>NC_056748.1:620905011-621080768 GCF_019279795.1 Protopterus annectens | reverse complement strand
AACATGATAATTTGTTATGGCTGCCCCTTAATCACAGAATAACTACATCCTACTTTTACACCTATGATCGAAAAAATCAAACTCTTGCTAAGGGAATGGAAAAAAGGTTAATTCCAAGAACAGTCCACCCAAACTACAAAGTGCTTCAATTTACTTATGTATACATTCCTGGTAGACAACTTGTGTGAGAAGAGGACAAAACAAACAGCTTGGGATTTCAGCTATCAATGGAGGGACTTAAGACTGGATGGATCAAGACCCACTAGATGAGAAGTGAGAGCCAGAGTGGGATCCAGAATCCAAGGTGGGTATCTCAGAAAAAGACACAAAGGGGAACCACAACCGACGAGGCCAAAGGGAAAATCACTGCTGCCCTGCAATGGGCTGCCTTCTGAAGAAACTTGATCATCAGGGGGACTGAAGGATATGCATATAGAAGATCTGGGAGAAAAGCATATAGGACAGCATCTCTGGGTGACTTTCTCATGAGGGGTAACTAAAGCACAACTGCTATTGCATTTGGTGTTGGAGGTGGAAGCAAAGATGTTACAGCACAGAATGCCCCAACACTGGAAAATCTGAGATGTTCCTCTCTGATTCAGAGATCACTCCTGAGGACGAATATTCCTGTTCAGACTGCCTGCCAGAATTCTGGGATGTACAGTGTAATCAGAAGCTGTTGAGACAAGATAGCCCACTGAGAAAACCCTCATGGCCTCTCAAAGGATAAGAAAGTGTCCTTCCTTATTTGTTCAAATACCGAACAGACATACTGTCTCTGTCTGGATCAAACTCACACCACTGAGGACATCCTGGATGACCTACAACATGAGGAGGACAGCCTTCATCTCCAGAACACTGATGTGAACATTGGCCTCTACAGAAGACCACAATCCTTGAACCATCCTGCCTCAAAATGCTCCCCTCCACCAGAGAAGTTAGGTGCTTATTGTGACTGTAGCATTGGATGGAGAAAAACAAACTATTTCCCATTAGTTACCAAAGGAGACTCTAAGCACCACCGAATGTTACTGCAACAAACCTTTGCCAACCTTAGGGAAAGTCCATTGGACGAGTCTCATAAGACCACTGCTCTGCGAGAGTACACTGTAAAGCCCTCATGTGGTACCTCACTAAGGGGACCAACCCTATGGAAGCTGCCATGTGGCCCAAAAGGCTTATAAGAGCATTCACTGCTGATTTTGTGTAAGCAAGCAAAGATACTGTCCAAGACTGAAGGCCAATTACTTGAACTCTGGAGCTTGGCAATTTGGAATAACAGAGCCAAGTGGCAGCCTATGAATTCTAGTGTCTAGACTGGGTGTAGACTTAACTTTTGATAACTGAGAGTTATCTGCAAATGGCCAGACAACTGGAGTAAGGTACCCCTCGCTGTGAACAGAGACAATCTCATGGGGGCAGTGAGGAGCCAATAGTCCAGGTAAGGAATGACATGAAATCCCTGCAGCTGGAGCCAGGCTGCCACCACTGCCACACAACTGGTGAACACCTGACAGGCAGTGGTGAGATTGAATAGCAGGGCTCTGAACTGATAAGGATTGGCCCCAGCTCTAAGTGCAGTAACCTCCTGGATCATCTCCCTAGCTTGATATGATGGTAGGCATCCCTGGCTACATAGAGCACATCCAATCATCCTTCCGCAGCAGAGGTAGAATGGACTGCACTGTGACCATCAGGAATTTGCTCCGTTTTATAAACGGATTCAATTTGCTCAAATATAAAGTCATTCAAAATTGGCCTAAGGTCCTTGTTTTTTGGCACCAAAAAGAACTGTTAGTAGATTCCAGATCCTCATCGGTCTGATAGGACTTCTTGCAAGACTATTTGCAAGCAGCGTCTATATCTCTAACTTTGCCTGCTCCCTCTGATGGGGTGGAACATCTGGGAGATGTCTGTGACTGAAATTTGGCATATCTAAAAATGTAATGGTATGCCCTCTGGATATAATTCTACACCCATGCAACCAAGACGACAGCCTCTCAAGCATTTGGGTGAAGAATCAAGTGACCCTTGACTGGTTCCAGAGCAGGACAGCCAATCAACTTCTAAGGATCACTGGAAGGGCCCCCTGGGGAAAGCTCAGCTAAAGCCCTGGTTCCGCAGATCTCCCCTACTCTAAGGGTGGCACCTTGTTATGGCCACTCCCCACCAGCGGGAGAACCCTCAGAAGGAACATCCTGGAAAGACCGTTGAGATTTCCTAAAAAAAGAAAACATTTGTCATTTTTCTTATTCTGTGAGAAGGTTTGCTGAGGGATAGCAAAATGTACTCAGACTGCCCAAATAAAGAGAAGCCATCAAATGGGGCATTAATAAAAGATGCACTGAAGCAGTCTGCAAAACTGCACAACCACATCCAAGCGCGGCAATGCCAGGTGCTCGGGATGCTCCAGCAGCTGCATTAGAGATGAGCCTCATGGACATGTTGGCAATCAACCAGAGAGTGGACAACTGAGCCCTCTGAACCTCTGGGGACTGCTGTGTATTAACATTCCTAGAAACTTCAGGAACTAGATCGGGGTTGAAGCCTTGTCAGGTGGGAAAGGGAGTTGAGTGGCCTTAACCTTCCAGTCTCAGGTTACTTCCATGCCCTCAAAGACATCAGATTGATAAGCACATCCAGAGGGGGAACCGCCCAGGTTGTGGACAGTCATTGCCAAAAGCCTCCAAAAATACTGACTCCTCTGAAGAAGGTGCTTTGGTGGCCCAGTCCCCACACTGGTGAAGTTCCAAAAGATCGCCACAGAGGCGTCATCGCATGGTTACTTAGGGCAGATTTCTCCTTCAAGGTCAGCATCCTTGATGAAGGACTCCTCAGGGGAGTTCAGGTACTTCCTCTTGCACTGCTTCTTGCCAGACACTTCTCACTCTGGAGAATCCAGGCCATGAATAGGCCTGTTTGGAAGGCCTCCAAAAATATGGACTCTTCCCGAGTTCCAACTGGTTTATACAGTCACTTTTTTGGGGGGCAGACAACTTTCCCTGAACTGAGGAGGAGCCAAGGTGGTATCCCAACCCCAGAAGCAAATGAACCATTGCTAGAACATGCAATGAGTTAGGCTGCAAAAAGAGAACCAACACAAAATACTGACGAAAATGAAGTTACACCAGGGAGGAGTATATGACCTTTCCCCACTGTTGTCTGACCTTGGAGTTTGCATACATAATTAGCAGGGGTGTGTGGGGGGTATGGGTGGGCTTGTCCTCCATGAAAAAACAATGAGTTTGGATGTGGTTAGGTTTTGTCAATATGTTTGTGTTTAGGTATTTTTAACTACTAGTATTTTGTGTTTAGGTATTTATGACTGTCGATATTTTGAATGTTAGGTATTTTTGTATCACTATTTTTGCTGTTGACATTAAGGGCAATCACCTTACACCTATAATATTTTCACTGCAGAGAATGGAGGTATGACAGAGTTCCCATTTGTCTGTTTAGGTACCATGACAGAATGCTTACTGGTCTGAATATGACAAGGTTCTAGAGTCATCTGGTCATCAAACGCAACCAAGGTCTGAAGAAATTCTCACACTTTTAACTGTTTTTTACATTTTCACCTTACTGGAATGTGGACCCCTTTCCTTGAACTGTGCAGTAGCCAAGATGGTATCTTAAACCCAGAAGAAAAGCAGACTATGTTTGAGCCTGTGAGCACAGTTAAGACTGTTAAGTGTTCCCCTCTCCAGGATCTGCAAAAAGGGGGTCTCAAAAGAATGAAACCCATACAAAATCATGTGGTGAAACTACTGCTACACATCTTATAGCAGACAGCAACCCTCACAGCCTCAACACTGTGGAAGATAACAGGAAGACCAAAGGTGTCATCAAGGTAAGAAGATTATAGAGGGTCTGATCTTCTACTATGTCCTCACTCAGGTTATTAAGATGATCTCCTAAATACCGCCCTCTGAACAGGGATAATTTATACAGGTCAGTGTCTAACTCCATGCAGAATTCAGTTCTCTGAGGCCAAACTAAGAGACATTCATCCAATTTATGTAGAAATCCATACAGTATCTTTGTCAGACACCATACTCTAAATTCTCTCAATGACACCACCAAGAACCAAGGACTATACCAGGAATTTTCTCTGTGGGGCCACCTGCATCCAGCCATCCAGGTAAAGCAGCATATGAAATGCTTCTCCACTACAGCAGCCCTCACCATGGCTAGTACTGCTAAATATATCAGGTGCAAAAGCGAGACAAAGACAGCACTATTCACAAAATGTGTATCCAATCCAGGAACAATAAGAGAAATGACAAAGGGTGGTGCATCCAATCCAGGAACAATAAGGGAAATGACAAAGGGTGGTGCCCAGAAACTGGAATCCACATCAGGTACAGCAACACCACCCACTGAGCAGCAGCATGGTAGTAGCTATATGAAAAGCTGCCATCTGGAATTTTACATTATAACAATAACTTGGTGAACATATGGAGGTCCAAAACTGGGCAGATACCTTCTGTCATTTGCACTTCTCTCTGTTGTTGTTCTGAAGGAACTGGCTCTGTGGCCCCTTTTGAAAAGCAGGATCTGAGTCTGTCTCCAGAGATATAAGGTGGCGGCATAGTCTCCAAGCACAGCCCTTTCTAAGGGAAACTGAGTCCTGAGAAGGATGGTCAAAGAAAACCTTCCCCACTGAGCATGCATTCAAAATGGCTTACCAGTATGGTATGCCTTCTTATAGAAGAAACTCAGACAGGCCACTGTACAAAAGCTGTTGCCTTCACCATAGTAACAGAAGCAACAGATTTACAGTGGGGCACATGGTAGCTCAATATGAAAACCAAAACCAAAGCCAGTCTTCAACTCCTCCTGTCATTCTGACTATGGGAAGGCCAAAAGCTTTTACAGCACTTGATTTACTAAGGATTTTAAACATCAAACTATGATACATATATTTAAGGGAACTAATGCCTAACACAGCAGGGAAAAGTGCACTCTTGCTCATAGGTTCATAGGTTCATACTAGGCTATCTGCCCGAGGGCATTTACAAGCCTAGCCCATCATTTTGTGGCTTACGCCACCCCTTTAGTATGGGGAACTATACCCATTATTTTGCTGTGCCTCTGTCGAGCAGTGACACTGAGGTAATCCCTGGGGTATATCTGCGATCTCCCATCCATTGGTCAAGATTTCTCTTGAACAAGGCAAGCGAGGTGCTCTGCCTCACATATACCGGGATTTTGTTCCACAGCATAGGGAGTCTTTGGGTGATGAATCTATCCCTCCAGCACGTCCTATTAATAGCCGTGTCGAGGTTTAAGTCTCCGCCCTTGTGGCTCTGATGGATCTAAATTTTTGAGGTGAAGCATATTCATCAAATCTGGGTTTGACATGGCCTTGTATGTTAGGCAAAGGTCACCTCTGAGCAAGCGGTGCGACTGAATAGAGCTGGAGTTCTTTCAGTCGGGCAGCATAGGACAGATTTTGAGACCCTTTATCCTTTTGGTGAGGAACTTTTGTGGTCTCTCCAGCTGCTGCAAGTGTCGGGTCAGATACATTCGAATGGGGCATTGTACTCAATCATTGGTCTGATGAGTGATGAGTAGAGGGAGACAATGACCTCCCTTGATCTAGATGAGAATCCCTTCATGATAAGGTGGGCAATGTAGAAGGTCTTCCTAACTACTTTAGCTACATGGGTGTCGAATGACAGACTACTATCAACCTGGGTCCCCAGGTCCCTGATAACTTCTTCTGTGCTCAGTGGATTGCCACCTATTTGGTAGCTAGGGGTAACCTTGTTTTTCCCGAAGGGTATGACTATGCATTTTTGGCATTTAACTTTAGGCCATGGCTCTGGCACCAGTTATCCATTTCTGTGAGACCCTTCTGAAGGATATCTGTGTCAGATGTGTTTTCTACTATGGCCCAGTTTGCAGTCATCTGCAAACTTTGTCAGCCATAACCCTCCTGTGTTTGCTTGTACTTGAGAAGTAGATGCCAAACAAGAGTGGGCCCAGGACTGAGCCCTGTGGGACACCACTTGTGACAGGCTTTGAGTCTGACATGGCGCCAGCAACTCTGACCCTGTGGGTTCTGTCACTCAGCCAGTTTGCAACCCATCTTGTGATGTATGGGTTAATATTTAAGCTGATGAGTTTTTCAATGATACCCGAGTGGGGTATTGTATCAAGGCCTTCGCCAGATCGAGGTAGGCTGTATGGACTGCCTTTCCCTCATCAATGGCTTTGGTGACTGTTTCAAAAGTCAACCAAGTTTAAAAGGCATGATCTGCCTTTGACAAAGCCAAACTGGGTTGGATCCAAAGTCTGCAAATTCCCTATGTCTTTATTTATGAGGTCCATTATGATCCTCTCCAAGGCTTTGCAGATAAGGCTTGTCAAGCTAATGGGCGGTAATTTCCAGGGTCGGTGGAGGCACCGCCTTTGTGAAGTGGGACCACAGTTGCAGTGCGCCACTCCTGGGTGCAGTATCCAGAGGTAAGACTTTGATTAAACAGCTGTCCTAGCTGTGGGTTTAATTCCTCATTGAGTTCGTGGAGCACACAGCCGGGGACACCATCAGGTCCCATGGATGCTGTGTTTTTTGCTTTGGACAGAGCAGTTCTCACTTGGGCGTTGGAGATGTTTGGGGGGCTGCAATCATTTGGTATAGATATCTCTCCTTTTGGGGGGGAGAAGTTTGCACTGAACCTGTCAGCCAGTATGTTGGCAATGTCCGTAGGATCAGTAATCTTCACATCATTTTGAACTAGTTCTGAGCATATCTGGGAGTTTCCTCCCAGGTTTCTAACATAGCTAAAGAAGGCCTTATGATTGTCTTTTGAGTCTTTAGCTATTTTTCTCTCAAAATTTGCTTTGGATGATTTTATGAGAGCTCTTAGTTTTTTACTTATAGTGATCACGGGTGTCTTACCTTTTAAGGATTTTGCTCTATCTTGTAGTAGCTTCCTCCTTTTGTTGTAGAGTTTGTTTATGGCTGGGGTCCACAGAGACTGGACGCTTGCCTTTGGTACAAAGAGTCTTTGTTTTGCTTGGGATTGCCTTATCCATTCAGTCCTGCAGGTGCTGGTAGAAGGCATTTGTAAGTGATTCAGCGGCTTGTGTACTGTTTTCCGCCAGCTCGGGGGCCTTAAAGGAGACCACACTAGTCTTTAGAAGTGTGAAGTCGGCTTTCGAGAAGTTCTTTACTGTGGTCTTTTTTATTTCAGGTGGGGGTGGGATGAGGACCTCCAGCGAGATTAGTTTGTGATCTGATCTCACCAGTGAGGGGTATACTTCTGGTGTTGAACATTGTGCTCCCATGTTCATGATGATGAGGTCAAGTATGTTATCTCCTCTTGTGGGGATGGTAACTAGTTGTTCCATGGCATTTGAGTTTATGAATTCCAGGAACTTTTGGGCTAGGGTGTTTGGGCTTGAGTAGTGTTCCCAGTCTATATTAGGGTAATTGAAGTCACCTAGTATGATGGTGTTTGGTGATACATTTATCCCCTCTAGTGTTTTCAGGAAGGCCATGTGAGGTTCCTGAGTTTGTGAGGGTGGCCTGTAACATGCTACAATTTGCAGAGCAGTCTTGCCTATGGTTAATTGCACCTGGATGTTCCCCGATGCATCGTGCATTGCTACCAGTCTTGAGGTGTGGGTGTCCTTGATGAATATGGATACCCCCCCCCCTCCTTTCTTGGTATTGTCCGGATTTTGGGGCCGGAACGCATGATATGAGGTAAAACCTGATAGTGCTGGGGTGCTCTCAGGAGCCTTGAACCAGGTTTCTGTCACAGCACAGACATCGATGTTCTCCATACTGAGAAGGGCCTCGAGTGCGTGCATTTTGAGATTCAGACTTCTGGCACTGAGCAGCATTACCCTTAGTTTTTTTCCTTTTTTGTGTTCTAGGGTGGTAGGTTTAGCATTTGAGCCTTGCCTAAAAAAGGCACTATGGGGTGGCAAGAGCCTTTGCCAATATCCGGAATCCCAGGGGTGACAGGTGCAAGCCGTCCCTTGCGAAGCAGCATGGCTTGTCCAGCATGTCATCCCAGGCAGACAGACACTGGATCCCCTTTGAATG
This sequence comes from Protopterus annectens, assembly GCF_019279795.1. Taxonomy (NCBI): domain Eukaryota; kingdom Metazoa; phylum Chordata; order Ceratodontiformes; family Protopteridae; genus Protopterus; species Protopterus annectens. The sequence continues at coordinate 621,072,706 of NC_056748.1, read as the reverse complement.
ACACCAGTGTTTAAGCCAATTGTTAAAGCTGATCATCTTATCTCTGGATTGTGGCATCATTCTTGGTGAAGGTAGGATACTGCTCAAGGTCAGAGTCATACCTGCCTGGGCTACATAATCAGAGAGCTCCTCAATGTCTCTTTTCATGTAGTCCAAGGAGGTACGTCTCAGGTCGTTTACACCAGCGTGGACGATGACTGAGTCGTATTTGTACCTGCTGTTGAGAGACCTGAGTGCTTGCGTTATGTGGCAGATTCTAGCGCCCGACAGGCAGCTTACTGTGACCTTCTCCTTACTCAGTCTGGTGAGCGGGATGTCAGTGTGTCTGACTATGGAGTCACCAATGACTAGTGTGTCTGGCATTTTGTTTGGCCTTAAGGGCTGTGACTGTTTGACACTCTGACTGTGAGGTCTATGTGTTGCAGGTGATATGTTCTGAGGTGGTGGTTGTTTGGGTGTCTGCTTTGGTGGCCTCTGCTGTTTTGGTAGATTTTTGATCAGAGCCTCCGAGTATGTCTTTGTGTGTTTATGTGTATGATTTGAGGTTGTGATGGTACTATGTGAGACTGGGTCTATAGTATGTGTGGTAACCTTCTCCTCCTGACTGGTCTTGCCAGTCCTATGTTGAGAGAGCTCAGCCTCCAGTTTGGCTGTATAGTTGCATCTCTCGCATGTATTTGTGTTTTGTGGGAGGAGGAGAGGGTTGTCTGTGTACGAGGCAATTGTAACATTGCCTCAATATTCCCAGCTTCACCAGCTGAGCAGGAGAGGACACTAGCAACTGATCCCTCGACATGCTAGAAGGAATAGACAAAAAACTTTAAAGAAGATTCCGGGGGACGTGGGTGACCGAGAAATGGGGGTTTGCCTTTTTGGGGTACTATCTATGACAAGAGCACCGTATCAAGGTAATAAGTACTGTAGGAGCAAGTGCTAGGTTTAACAGATAGAGAATAGTCTACTTGGAGTCAAGTAGAGATGATCTTTTTAGTTATAGGATACGCTGATTAGATCAGTAGTACAGTTCGAGGAAGGTAGTTTTAAGGGAAAATTTGAAGAGTGGAATTTAGGTAGCCCTAATAGTTTAAATCTGCTTAACCGCCGCTGCCCTAGTGTGCAACGGTAGCAGCTCCGCGCAAACGCGCGTTTAGCGTTTTTTATATCAGGGGGCTGAAAGAAGCTAGGAACTGGCCCAAAACGACCAATAAACTACAAGTTGCTGGCTGAAACCTCACAAAACTGGACCAACAGGCAGCTCAATGCTTCCCACTCCCACTGGTAAGCAAGGGAACTTCCTCTCTTCCAAATTAGGTAAAGAATCAGTAACAGGAACTGCAAACAAAGCCCAGGGATCAGCAAGCTCTGAAACTGATTCTACCAATGCTTTAGGCTTCTTTATCAGATGAAGAAGTGACAAGATGCTTGGGTCTTCAAAACCACGGATTAAAAACATCAAGATTCATGCTATGAGACAATACACAGAGAAGGCCTCCAGCAACAAACCACAATCTTTACTTTCACAAGCAGGAAAAAAGGGATTTTGCAGAGACATAAGGGACCTGCACCATCCATGTCAGGGCTTTACCCTGAACATGCTTACGTATATTAACTATAGAGATGTCCAATGATAAAGGAAGAGAAAATATATAAGGAAATATCTATTCTACATCTATCTGCAACACTAGTCGGCAATGAAAAACAAAGTTGTCCCTACAGCTAAGAAAATCAGCACTATCCACCACCAACAAAAATTAGATGAAATGCATAAAAACATTTACAGAGCCAACATTCCACAGCAAACACCACAAATAAGCAAAAATGCAGCTCAGTATACATAGAAAAGGACTCTAGTAATTCCAGTTTTCATAAAAAAGTAGATCCAACCAAAACATTTTCAAAAATTTAATTCTATCAATTCTTTCCGCTCACTGACTCTGCTTTGTATTGCCTAACTTGTCCTGCACAGTACAGCGTTTACAAGGCAGGAAAGCACTCTACCTGCTGTACTGTGACTTGATAAATACCCATTTTAAGAAGTTTGCTACTGCCTGCACTGTAGATTTCTACACAGAAGCATTCGCCCATCAAACACTGATGAGTCACACCCAACTCCTCCAGCAACTCCATGAATAGCCACCACCACCACCCAAATAGTTCAACAGGCACAGTGGACAACAGCAGTAGACTGCCAGGGTCCTCTTCTGTATTATACTTGCAACGCATAAGCATACAATGGACAACTTATTGTAGATAATCAGTCTACCATATATCTTTTAAACGTGGGATAAAATTGGAGTACCTGAAGAAAAACTCATGCCAACAATGACGGCATGCAGACTACTCAAAGAAGCCACCTCAGCTGAGAAATGAACACGTAATAGCTTGCTGTGAGGTAATAGTGCTACTCACGGCACCACTGTGCAGGCCTGGTAAATAATTACTGCAAGGTAAACATGAGCCACAAGAGCATATCACTCAGAGTATTGTCAAATGCTTATTAAACTATATACAGAATAAACAAACAGTATGATCCTTAAGTGTGTGTGCCAGGAGTAAAGCAAAAGTAATGTAAAAATCCACCCTAAGGCAGAAAAACACGCCAGAATTCTTTGTAAAAGTTTAATAAAACAAAAAATGATGGTTAGCGCTTCCACACAAAGTGCTTCTTCAGACCATAAAAACTAAAATAAAACATCATTAAGTAGTATAAAAATTAAACAATTACAGAACAAGCATTTATACAGTACTCGGGTGGGGGGTGTCAGAAGTGCTCTAGTCAAGCATACATTAGTGACCAGTGCCATTCATATTTTTAATTTTAGAGTAATAGAAGTAATCCATCAAACACAACATGGAGGTGATCTAAGACATTTTATAGAGTTGAGAGCTACATTGGATAGTCACTTTACAAGCTGATAAATTATCCAGTTTAAATGGGAAGGTTTCTTTAAAACCTCTGCTGAAATCTAGGTCTTCAATATTAATTAATCGCTGCTTGTTCTCTAATTGCTTAACTGTTATACTATTTAATTATGTTGTTTCATTTTCGTTTTTATGGTCTGAAGATGCACTTTGTGTGAAAGTGCTAACCGTCATTGTTTTTTGTTTTATTCAATTTTACAGTTTTAAAAAAAGAATGCTGTTGTGTTTTGTGCCTTAGGTTGGATTTTTACAAAACTATATACAGAAATCATCTCTTCCATAAATTGTTTCATTCTTGTAACACAGTAGTTGGCTGGCCTCTTCTATAACTGTTATTAGTCAGTTTATAATATGTGAATATTTAAATATGTTACTTGGTCAGATTTGTCTTGGCTGTGGGTGAAAATGATCATCAGATCAGTTCAGAATGCAAACCAGTCCACTTAACTGATTAAGAAATGCTAAATAAACATAATAAATAAAAGCGTGTGTTCATGGAAATGAAACAGGAACTTGTTTAGCCAGATGTTTGGTCATGATCACACTCCATTCATCCGGGGCTTACACAAGGAATATGTATTCTATGGAGCAAAGAGTAGAATATGGGTGCTTCCAAGCTACAGATGTGACATCCTAGAGGATAGCTCCATGGGGGGGCTAACCAGTCTTCTTCCTCCTACAGATACTCATTCCGGCATTTTTTGGGTTGCGGGACAGTCCAAGCTGGATTTCATGAGACTGGGGGTTTAATTCTGTATAAAGGAGGAGAAAGGAACAATTTAATTATCCACATCACTGTCTCTAAGAATATAGTTTTTGGTCCTTTGATTCATCCCAGGAGGTACAGAGAAACACTACTTCACTCACCTTTGGCAACAAGCTACGCATACTCACTTAGGGTCGGATTTGTGGGGGTTATATGTTACATGCATTTCTTACGTGATGAGCAAAACAGAACTGGCAAGGTCAGCTAAGTCTGTCAAAGACACCGAACACATCAAAAACCTGCACTTCACCAAGGGCAAGCATCAGGCCACGAATCACACAGGTGCACTCATTTTACCAACAAGAATTTTCTCATCAGATCTCCAGTTTGCCTGAAACCAAGGGCCTAAGTCAGAGACCAAAAAGTGGGAAGACTCTGTGAACTATTCTAACTCTTTGCCACTGGGCACTGCTGGACTTGGAAGAGAAGCCTGGAAAGAACAGTCCTGGCACCAACTATAATCATCAAGTTCTAGCCAGTGGGATATAATGACCACTCTACAGTGCCAAACTAAGTATGCCTCTATTATGCAAATAGAGGATGGGAGGTGCTTAAATTTCTGACAAACATGAAATCCTACACTTGTTTATTTACAGTCTTGCCCACATAAAATGCATCACATTCAATGCACCGTGCTCTGTAAATTACGTTTGTCGTGTTACAGTCAGAAATCCGCTCTGGATGTAAAAATAATGCACTAGCCAAACACCTTTCTCTTCATAAAAGACACACAGGTTTTAAGTTCCAGATACTAGATCACAGAAGGAGACATCCCAAATATTCTGGAGAAACATGAACTGTGGCAATTAAACCTGAACTATTTTAGGAAGCCTGGACTAAACTATTACTGTTCACTTAAAAGTGTAATGGAACTTAGAAAATTGCCACATTGTTTACATGACTAACTGTATTTTATTGTTCCAGTTGGTTTTAAATACCATGTTAAATCAGTTTTAATTTTTAAGTGTATATTTTGATTCCATCATCAAAACATTTTTTTTCTTTTTTCTTGTTTTTTTTTTCCATTTTATTCAAAATGATGTGTAACAATAATACTAATTATACAATAATATTTTTGTAGATAGTTTTTAGGGTTCTTGTACACAGACCTGAAGAAGTCTAGAAGGATGAAAGCGGTCCTTAATAGGTTATGAAAACAGAATATGATTTTTACACTGGATTTTTTTACATACAAAGTGTATATGTATATATTTATATATATCTTTTGATTACCAAAATGGTCTTAAGGTTTTTATATATCTCCAGCCATGTAGTATATTGTCTTGGATAAAATCACAGACTTACTAATCTACTTAATAATTTGCTTAAATAAGAGGTACCACATCATTATTCATTTTATTTAAAGTAAATGAGGGTTATATGACAGCTAAAATGTTGGACAGGACCAGCTCGAATGTCACGCTGATGGGGGAAGGGATGTGAATTAAACATGCATGCCAATAACACTTCGTTCTACAGCACAATAAACCACTCCCTTACCTGATAAAAAGTATATATACATATAGTTAGAAAGCTTGTGAGGAAACTATTACTCTGTTATTTTTGTTTTACTTGGAACGCTTGTCTGTGTACTTAAGGATTTTTGACTGGAAACAGACTGCCTACCCTGCTTGAACTACTTTTGAATACTTAGTAATTCTGTAAAATATTTTAATTATATATTTTTTTTAACTTACGGCGAGTTTAAGTTTGCTACTTCTACTACCATTGTCTGATCTGATTAATATACAGTAATTAACTAGATATATACGGACTGAAAATCTTCCACACAGAGAAGTTTCTTGCACTGTTTTAAGAAGCTGCAAAACATACAAATGAAAAATATTCAAGGGGAAAATAAAATAAGAAATAATCTGAAATGCAGTTAGGCTCATTTAAAGGAGTCCGATGCTCAGAATACAGAAAGTATATACTATCCACATCTCTTAGGTGATAAATACAGTTTCCAAAGAGAATGCAACCACAGTATGTTACCCCTAAGGCCCTCAGAACCATTTCATAAGTTACAGCTTCCAGTGCCTCTTAAAATCTTTACTTTCAGTCACATGAAACAAAGCTTACTTATTTGTGCATTTTAAGCTTGATGTAAAGGTGAGCAATGGGTCACAGAGCCTTGGTACTTTCCAAAAAAAAAAAGGGGGGGGGGTGCTGGACTGTTTTTACAAGGAGCTGAAAATCTCAAGCTGTTTAAAGTTTTTGTTAGTTTCTTACATCTGGGCTTCTGCACTACCCTGTTCATGTTACTTTTATTTTTGCTTCTTTCACTGAGTGTGTGTCATGCCATGATTTTTTAATCAACTTGCTGGACAGACATACATATTTCACTTCAATGAGCTGCACTAAGTCTATGCCATGTTAATGTTATCTTCTCTTCAAAGTGACACAGGTGGGACAAAAAAATAAATTCTATTAGGAACCAGGTTTTGAACAAAAATGCTAAAAAAGTTAAAACATACCGAGATATACAAATGTTCCTTCAAAGTTGACTTCAAAATATCCTTACCATTCCAGCAAAAACATGTTGTTGAAATTGAAGCCAATTAAAGTAGTCCTTTCTAATATCTACAAAGTCCTGGAGTTCATGAATGTAAAACTTGTCATACTGAACAATCTGTCCAGCTTTCTCATTCACCTGTTGGGGGTGGGAGGGCAAGAAGAGAGAGATTAAACTGTGTTAAACTCCTGACACTTTTTAATCACTGCTTCTGTACTTGGCACTTCCTTTTCAAAAAAAAAAACATATGCAGAAAATTAATGTTACACATTCAAATTCCAACGTGAGAAAACAACACAAAAGTTAAATACTTACCATAAACCAATATCTGAGAGATTTTTTCTGTCTTAGAATTAGTGTGACAAGGGAGTTGGGCAAGCCCCCCCCCCCAAAAAAAAAACACTTAACATTAATTTTCACACGTTTATACCAAATATTTTCACACAAATGGATTGTTCACTAGTTGTTTCAGATCAAAATATTTAGATACAGTGCATATCACAAATGTGTAGTCAAAGAATTTTCATAACCTATATATATGTGTATGTATGTATATGTATATATATATATATATATATATATATATATATATATATATATATATATATATATATATATATATATATATATACACACACACACACACACATATATACATATACATACACGTGTGTGTGTTTGTGTGTTTATCTATATAGATCCCGATCAGATAACTGAAGTTGCGAAAATGTAAAAATCATATAGTTGGGGGCTATATGATTGAATTTTTGGAAATTTGAACATTAAAAAAAAAATAAAAAGTTTCTTTTTTATGTTTTTGTAGGGGGGCAATCCCCCCTGCAAATTAAATATACCACCTCCAAGATCTCAGTACAATTAGGAAAAAGGTAAACTTCCGATCCGCGCTGTACAGTGATCTCAATTAAAAATATCCGAAGTTTCAAAACTTTGAGCATATGGTCCTAACCAATGAATTTCACAGTTTTGAAACTTTGACTGACAGGAATATATATATATATATATATATATATATATATATATATATATATATATATATATACACACACACACAGTTCTACTTTATAATCTCAAAATACTGCAATCTTGAATATCAGCATCCCGAGACCATAAAGTCGAACTTTCCAAATCACGAAACTGCAAAACCCAAAATCATGAACATAAACACACCATACACCACACAATGCATACATCATCCAACCCACACTACAACAAACAAAACACACACACAAAAACACAAACCAAAAAACCTACACTACATATAAGCAGGGGGACAAGCCACCCTGCGCCCCCCCCCATACACCCCCTACTTATATATACTAACTCAGAGATCGCACCCAACAGAAAAAGACAGCAAACTCACCACTACACAATCTACAGTACCCTCGCACACACGCATCATAAATATATGAGAACACCACCACTTTCAACACTTAAACACTCATACTTTTACCTGCCTACCCTAACCCACACATAAAACTTCCAAACACACTCACATACACTCAAACACATACCTAAAACCCAACAAAATAACCACTTAACTTACATACCAGCTAAAGCCACACACTAAACGATACATCCTGCACACACTACATCCAGCATCAAATACCATAACACCATAGCCATGAATTCGACATTTCCGGATTCGCACTTATGGAGTTTCGGGATTTTAAAAATTCCACTTTACAGTCTCGAGATACTGAAATTTGAGATTTCAGTATTTCGAGATTATAAAGTGGAACCAAATACACACACACACATAAATACACACATTATATATATATATATATATATATATATATATATATATATATATATATATATATATATATATGTTACTGCCACTTTCATCTAACTTTTAGTCAAGTTGAAGCCAGTGGTTTTTATGGGAACATTCAAATTATCTTATCAAATGTTCACTTGAGCAGATGTATTTTGTTGATGCAGGTGTGTGTGTGTGTGTGTGTGTGTGTGTGTGTGTGTGTGTGTGTGTGTGTGTGTGTGTGTGTCTGTGTGTACAAGTGTATGTTTTTTAGTGTTAAGTAAGGGAATTGCTCTACTGCATTTGTACATTATGTGGTTTTAAAAATCAGCTCTATGACTGAGGAGTGTAGACATACCGAAACTCAATTGTTTTATTAGAATTCTAGAATGCTTCATAATGTGAGATGCATCCTTCTGGACATTAAACATCTGAATACAGAAACAGTGGAAGGCAAATGAAACCAATGTTTGATGAGAGACAAAGAAATAAAAGTTAATCTCTGACATGAACACATATTACAGACAAAAGCATTAACAGAAAAGCCCTCTTCCTGACGAAAATTTCAACCCTGAAAAATGCAACTTGGAGGGGGGGGGGTCAAAGTTAGTGGTAAAAGAAAACAATGAAATACTTTCACACACTTTTAAACCAAGAAATATATCTGAAAGGATAAGGGCCTTCTGCTTCCTTGTAATATTCTTCAGAAAATAAATGGAAGCAGGATTTACATGAATTATATGACAGTCTTCAAGTGAATCATGAATATGAGCTTTTAAAAATCATGGAATTAAACAAAAAGGATTCCTCTTAATGTTCATTAAAGTAGAAAGAAAAAAAATAGCATATATCTGTTTTACGAACATTTTTTTATAACAGAGAATTCTGCTTCAGCTTTTTCTTCCATTAAGGAGCCAGTTAGTGCACATCACAAAGCCAAAACCTTTGTAACCTTTTTAGAATTGTAGTTTTAATTAAAGCACTTAAACATATAAAGAAGTTATGAACTCACCATAATAATCCATCTGTGTTGTCCATTTTCATTCTTCCTCAACCACAGGGTTCGGATCCGTCCCTCAAATCCAACCTGGCCGCTTTTTCTAGCTCATGAAACACTGAAAGCTCTTGAGGCCCTCTCTCCCCATAATGCACTAAACCCCTCTCCTTACTTCAGATCTTGAGAAAAGGAAGACAACAGTATCTGGAGCTCAGTAAAGGAACTGGCTCTTACAGCATCACGTAATCCTTCCAGAAGTCAGACTGGTAGGGGGTTGGAGGGAGGGAAGTTGAATAATGAAAATGGCAACACAGATGGAACGTTAAGGTGAGTACATAACTTCTTTATCTGATGTCAGTTTTCATTTGTTCCTCAACCATTTGTACAGAGTCCCCAGTACCTAAAGCCCATAAGGACCTTAAGAAAGGATATTTCTGACCACTGAGCTGAATGCTTCTCTTCCTCTACAGACCAGATCTAATTTATAATGACCAATAAAGGTGTGAGGACTGGCCCAAGATGCAGCTGCACAGGTATCATTCAAGGATACTCTGGATTAAAAAAGTAAGGAAGTCACCATTGATCTGGTGGAATGAGCTTCTGAAGGTTTTTGCTAAGGCAAACCCAATTTCTTATAAACAAAAGAGAGAAAATCGGTTAACCATTTAGACAGTCACTTTAATAACGGATTTGCCCAATTTCATTTCTAAGAAAAAAATAAATGATCTAATTTTCTGAAAACTTTTGTTTTATGTAGATAAAAACACAACTGTCTGTGAACATCAAGTAGATCCAGCAAATACTTTCCTTTATTTGAAAAATCTGGAAAGAAGACTGGGAGATTGATTAATACTCGATTCTGACACCACCTTAGGAAGGAAGGGTGGATTGGTTCATACGGATACCCTGTCATTATGAAATATCAAATATGGAGGCTTAGAAGATAGTGCTTGAATTTCTGATACTCTTCTAGCAAAGGTAATCACTACTAAAAATAAAGTTTTCCATGTCAAAATTTTCCTTCAGAAGGGTCTCACAGAAACGGATAACTGGTGCCAGAGCCACGGCCTAAAGTTAAATGCCAAAAAATGCATAGTCATACCCTTCGGGAAAAACAAGGTTACCCCTAGCTACCAAATAGGAGGCAATCCACTGAGCACAGAAGAAGTTATCAGGGACCTGGGGACCCAGGTTGATAGTAGTCTGTCATTCGACACCCATGTAGCTAAAGTAGTTAGGAAGACCTTCTACATTGCCCACCTTATCATGAAGGGATTCTCATCTAGATCAAGGGAGGTTATAGTCTCCCTTTACTCATCACTCATCAGACCAATGATTGAGTACAATGCCCCATTTGGAATGTATCTGACCCGACACTTGCAGCAGCTGGAGAGGCCACAAAAGTTCCTCACCAAAAGGATAAAGGGTCTCAAAATCTATCCTATGCTGCCCGACTGAAAGAACTCCAGCTCTATTCAGTCGCTTACGCTTGCTCAGAGGTGACCTTTGCCTAACATACAAGGCCATGTCAAACCCAGATTTGATGAATATGCTTCACCTCAAAAATCTAGATCCATCAGAGCCACAAGGGCGGGAGACTTAAACCTCGACACGGCTATTAATAGGGCGTGCTGGAGGGATAGATTCATCACCCAAAGACTCCCTATGCTGTGGAACAGAATCCCGGTACATGTGAGGCAGAGCACCTCGCTGGCCTTGTTCAAGAGAAATCTTGATCAATGGATGGGAGATCGCAGATATACCCCAGGGATTACCTCAGTGTCACTGCTCGACAGAGGCACAGCAAAATAATGGGTATAGTTCCCCATACTAAAGGGGTGGCGTAAGCCACAAAACGATGGGCTAGGCTTGTAAATGCCCTCGGGCAGATAGCCTAGTATGAACCTATGAACCTATGAACCTATAAATCGTATTTAGATGATGGTTCAAACTGTGGTTGAGTTAATGACTGCACTAGGATATTTAAATCCTGGGGGGGGGGGGTTAGGATCTTTAAAAGGGGGTCTAAGAAGAAAGGTTCCTCTTACAGTTATTTTACAGAGTTTGGAAGATGCCAAAGATAAATTACTAATTCCCATGTGAAAACTGGAAATGGTAACTAGTTGCACTTTAACGGTAGAAGAATGCTAGGAACTCAAGTACTTTGGGAACTAGAGCAGAGAAGGGATCAATTTCTTTCTGCTGCGTCCAAAAACAAACATTTTTCATTTCTGTAGAGTTTTCTACTGGAAGCTTTGTGAGATGACAGTGATGGGCAGGTGAGGACAGCCTGGTTTGTCATTTTCAGTGGAATTGGGGAAGCCATGCAGTCAACTTTAGGCCTAAAATGACAGGTTGTATCAAGTCCAGCAGGTGAGACAGAAGGTAAGGTCTGGAATTGGATCCAGAATCCAGGGTGGGAGAAGTAGACAAGGCCAAAGAAAGGGAAACCAAATCTGACAAAGCCAATAAGGGGCAATGAGGATGACAGTACACTTCAACTGAGATGTTTTCTGAAGAAATTTGGGGATTACAGGGGTTGGGGAAATGCATAGAGGTGACCAGGAGGCCAATTGTGCAGAAGAGAGTCTCTTGGCGATTCTCCCTGTGGGGGACCAGGGCAAAGACCCTGCTGCACTTCTTGTAGGAAGATGGAAAAAGATTAAAGCAAGTTTGGCCCCATCGACGGAATATATTTTCTTCCACTTTCAAGTTGAGAGATCACTCATGAGGCATTAGAACGAACATGCTCAATTTGCCCACTATCCCCTTGGATTTTCCGGAGATCTGCACTGCCATCAGAAAATGGCTGGATGAGATTGCCCACTGCCACACTGTCAAAGCTTCTCAACATAGGGGGTAAGATTTGGTTCTTCCTTGATTGCTAATGTACCAGACCACTGACATATTGTTTGTCTGAATCGCTATGGTCTCAAAGGGGAAAGTGTCTTGGAAGGCCTGCAATGCTAGGATAGCTCTCATTTTCAGGACATTGTTGCAGTATTCATAACAGTGGGGAGGTTGCTGCCTGCAGCACTGTCACCTGGCCAGTATACCAAAGTCTTTGCTTCTGGAGGGTGTGTGTGATGTCCCTTGTCAGGGCCATAAACCGTCGTGGATATAAAAGTGACATCTGCACGTACCCTCTTCAGAATGAACTACCACATACAGTAGTACTCCTGTAGGTTAAGAGAGAGTCATAATAGGGGGACCCTTTAGACTTGCATGTAGACTAGACCCTAGGGTACTATGTAGGCTGTGTTTAGTGGGGAGACCGGTAGAGAAAATGACCATGTCCCCACAGGTAAGCCAGGGTATTGTTAGTTGGGTAAAGCAGAGGGGCAGGTGGGGAGACTGAATACTGCATCATGGAAGAGAAGGACATGTAAGGTTATGGTAAGTTCTTACACAACTAAACTATTCTATGTCCTTCTATTCTTATGTTGCAGGATTCATTACAGTAAAAAGAGTACCAGAGCTAAAGGTATGAGCCTAGGTGGAGGATTGAGGTCAATGAGGTCCTGAAGAACTGACCTGGTAAACCTCCCTCTGGCTCTGGAGGCTAGGTCCAGTTTGTAATGGTTGGTAAAGCTGTGTACTGAAGTCCAAGTGGCGGCTTCTAAAATTGAAGCTTAGTCAATCCCTTTGAAAAAGGCAGTTGAGGAGGCAGCTGCCCTGGTAGAGTGAGGTTTGACATGACAGTGTAAGGATTTTCCATGATAGGAACAGCACATGCCAATGGATTTAGAGATCCATGAAGAAATGGTCTGTTTGGGGACTGCCTTCCCTAGAGCTCTTGGACAAAAGGAGATGAAAAGTTGTTTAGATTGTCTGATAGGTCTGGTTTTGTCCAAGTATACCTCAGTTGCCTGTGGACATCTAAAGAATGGAGGGTCCTCTCTGAGGAATTTTGTAGATGAAGGTAGAAAACCAGTAGGTTAATGGTCTGGTTTAATGAGAGTTCATTAACCGCCTTAGGCATGAAGGCAGAGATAGTCCTGAGTGCAACTCTATCCTTGTGAAAAAATAAGATAAGAGGAGGTAGCCATAAGGGCTTGTATCTCAGATACCATCATGGCAGAGGTGAGGGCCACTAGAACTGTTTTCTGGGTGCAAAGTTTTAGGGATACTGAATGTGCTGGTTCAAAGGGTGGCACTTTAAGTTTTTCTAGTACAAAATTCAGGTCCCAAGGGGGAGGTATTGGCTTTCTGGTGGGTCTGATATGAATTACCCCTTTCAGAAAAAGCTTGACTTCCAATCTCAAAGCCAGAGGAGGTGATATGGGCAGACAAGCAGAGATGGCAGAAAAATGAACTGACTATAGAGTAAGTTAGTCCTGAATGAAGTCGCTCACACAAATAGGAAAGTACCACAGGTATAGAAGTAGTCAAAGGGTCTCGGTTTTTCCGTTGACACCACTTGGAGAATGTTCCATTAAGATACATAATTTCTCCTGGTACTAGGTTTCTGGCCTTCTGCAGAACACTGAGTACACCCTCTAAGTATAGGTGTCTGTAGGGGATTAGAACCCTATCACCCATATGGTCAGTTTCAGATTGTTCATCTGGGGGGTGTAGTAGGGATCCCCTGTCCTGTGTGAGCAGGTCTATTCGGTGGGTTAGCCTGTGATGATTGCCCTTAGCTAGTAGGTAAAGAAGGGGAAACAAATGCTGTCCTGGCCAAAAGAGGGTCACCAACAGGATTTTGGGTTTGTCCCTCTATTTTCAGGAGGACTTTCTGAATCAGTGTGAAGGGAGGGAAGGCATAGAGGTACATTCCCTCCCAAGGAAAGGAGAATGCGTCCACTTTCCAAGTTTGTGGATGTGGGTCCCTTGTGCAGAATCTGGGCATCTGTCTGTTCTGGGGGGAGGCAAAGAGATCTGCTTGTGGAATATCCCACCTGTGGATAAGGTCCAGGAATACCTGTCTGTGACGCATCCATTTGTGAGAGGGAGCTGAAGTTCTGCCGAATGTGTCTGCCATAGCATTCACTGCTACTGGGTGAATCTGGATTGATGATGCTAGGTTCCAAATCTGGGTGGCCAGGCTGCACATAGGGTAGGACTTTGTTCCCCCCCTGCTTGTTTATGTACCACAGGACAGTCATATTGTCCGTGATCACTTTCAGGGTCCCTGGCTGAAGAGCTGATTTGAATGTTTGTAGGGCTAGCAGTAGTGCCCTCATTTCCTTGATGCTGATATGGTCCTTTTGTTTTAGTTTGGACCATTTTCCTTGTACGGTGAATTGTTTCTGGTTTATTAGTAGCAATACACCCCACCCCAAGTCTGATGCGTCTGTGGAGACTTGTTGTAGGGGGGATAGAACCTGTAGGGGGTTCTTTGGTTGAGATGAACTGCTGATATCGACCACTGGAGTTCACTCTTCAGACACTGAAGTAGGGGAAGGGGTGAGTCCAGGGGCTGGGAGTGTTGGTTCCATAAGTTCTTTAAGATCCACTGAATTTTCCGCATGTGGAGTCTTGCCAGAGGTAACATGGGTATAAAGGATGCCATGTGGCCTAACATTCTTAGGAATTCCCGAGCTGGCAAGGAGTGGGTGAGGAGATTGTTGAAGTATAAACAAAGGTCTAGGATTCTTTGGCCTGGAATGAAGGCTTTCATTCTGTCTGCTCTGATCCTGCATCCCAAGAAAACCAAGTCTTGAGTGGGGTTCAGGTGAGACTTTTCATGGTTTATGGTAAACCCTAATTGAGTTAGGGTGGAAATCACCTGTTGTAGGTGAAGTACAAGGAGTTGGTGGTCTTGAAGAATAAGCAGGTTGTCTAGATACGGATATATTTGCATACCCTGTGTTATCCAGTGAGCAGTGAAGGGTGATAAGACACTTTGTAAACACTCGAGGAGCAGTGGAGAGTCCAAAGGGCAAGGCAGAGAAATGAAAATGCCAAGAACCTATTGCAAAGTGGAGGAATTTCCTGTACCCTGGATGTATAGGAATATGCAGGTAGGCATCCTTCAAATCCAGGGCTACCATGAAAGCCTGTGTGGGTATGAGTGGTAAGAGCAAGGGTAAGGTAATCATTTTGAAGCTGGGTACCTTGAGAAAGAGATTTAGGAAAGATAACTCTAGAATTAGCCTCCATGGGCCATCTTTCCCTGGTACCAGAAACATTCTGGAGTGCAAGCCTAAGCTTCTTTGTGGATAGGGTACCTGTTCTATGGTGCCCCCAGCTAGTAGTTGTTGAATGATGGGTGGGAAAAGGTGAACTTGGTTTGCAGGTGATTGAGGAATACCCTGGAAGGGGGTAACATCTACCAAGCTATGTAATATCCCGTCTGAATGATGGAGAGGACCCACTGTTCTTATGCAATTATCCGTCAGGAGAGTAGGCAGAGGGTGAGACAGAGGGATGGGGGGTGTTTAGGTCTAAGGATGGTTAGTCCACAGTGGAAGTGGTCTGGTTTGGTCAGACTGACTCTGAAAGGGGGTGGTGGTAGAGTTGGTGGGAAACCTGGGAGTAGAGCTTTTCCTTAGTTGTCTAGGTCCCTTCGATTGAGAAGCTCGGTGTGAGGACTGTCTTCTAACAAAGGAATGATTTTGTGGGTAGTTCCTGTGGTATCTGGGTATAGGGGATACCAGTAAATGTTTTAGTTTTTTTTCCCTTTTTGTGAAGGGATTTGAGAAGCTCTGCTGAGGCTTGGCCAAACAGGGCCTTATTGTCCAGTGGTGCGTCAAACAATTTTCTTTGTACATGCATAGGGAATGGTTGTAGTCTCATCCAGGAATATCATCTCAAAACTGAGCCTGATGCAGCAGATTTTGATGAGGCTTCCACAGCATCATAACTGCACGTGGAGTGCCTAGTAACTTGGGATGCTGTGGAAAGTAGGGTGTTAATTTAGGCTTTAATGGGAGAGTCAGGAGCCTCAGAGATGAGGGTAGAAGCTTTGGTGATGGTGTCCAGGACATTCCTAGCCATGTGTGTTTGGTAATGGAGAGCTGTAATAGCCAAAGTAGAGGAGTGTATTTGGTAATGGAGAGCTGTTATAGCCAAAGTAGAGGAGGTGTACACTTTTCTTCCCTAGTCTATCCATGAATTTGCTGTCTTTTTCCATCGGGTAGAGAGCAGCAGAAGGCAACTGTCTGGATGTTTTGTCAGCAGAGACTACAATAACTGCTGGGTCTGCTGGAGGGTTTTTAAAAAGGAACTGGATGTCCTAAGGGACCTTATAGAAATGGTCTGGACATTTTGAGGTTGGTGGTTGTGAGCCTGGGGACTGAGAAACAGCTAAGAAGGCATCCTGGAAAGCAGGCAACAAAGGGGGCACAAAAGAAGGAGATGGCTGCTCCATTTGAAGTAGGCCAAAGTACCTTTTTTTTGGTGTCAGATACTTCTGATGCCTGCCACTTGAAATGTTCCCTCATGAGGGAGACTATGCCTCCAAAGGTGAATTCCTCTCCTGGGGACTCAGGAGTAATGGAGTCCTCCTCGGGTGATGAATTCCTTGTGGGAGTCTATTTGTGATTCATAAGTAATAGAGTCCTCTGAAGAGTAGTCATCTTCCTCTAATGCCTCTAAAGGGGGCCAGGGAGAGGGAGCAGGTGGTAATTGTTGTGTCTGCAGGGCCTGGAATAACTTAAAAAGACACTGTGAAAATACTTTCCATCCAGGAACCAGTTGAGGCTCAGGATGCTTTAGCTTTTGTTTTCTCTTCAAGGGGGTAGCCGGTGGATAAAGAATCAGAGCTGACATCTGTTTGGGTGAAGTGCATGAGCAGGGCCCTCCGACTGAATGAGCCAAGGTTCCCCACCACCATCAGGATCTGATGGCTGATTAGCCTCAGTGGACATACAAAGTTTCCGCCATCCTAGCTTGTACTGAGGTTCCCTGGCCTGGTTTGGAAATGGAGGTCTGAGAAGATCTCGGACTTTCATCAACCTCAAGAATCTGCTCGGGCGCCTGAGGCGCAGCATGGGATTCCGGCCTGATTTTCTCGGCCTCCATCCTCAGCGGCTCGGTGGGTGGACCTACTCCACCTTCCATACCAAACCCAAAATGTCGTAATCTCTGATTTTCCAAATACAGTTTTAACTCGGCCAGATGACTGCAAACTGTTTTTGGGACAAAAGATTTGCAGATAGGGCAAGACATACAGTCATGGGCCTTACCTATGCAAAATACGCACTTTTCGTGCATGTACTTGTGAGGAATTTGTCTCTCACAAGCACACTTCCCCTTTCTAGTTGACATGTCTGTCTTAGCAGTAATGAAAAGACAAAGAAAAACCCAACAGGGTACTTACCTGCATCAGTACATTGAAGCGGTCTGGTGTGGAGTGGTAGCTCTAACCGGTCATCTGAAAAATAGCAATCTGCTTTCAGAACTGGCAAACAGGAGTCCAACATTCACTGTGGCAGAAAAACTCTGAAGAGGGTACGTGGAGACTTCACTTTTATACCCTATGTCGGTTTATGGCCCTGACAAGGGATGTCACATGTACCCTCTAGGAGCAAAGACTTGGGTATACTGGCAGGATGGTGGCACTGCAGGCAGCAACCTCCACACTGTAATGAATACTGCAACATGAAAACAGAAGGACATCTTGATGGGATTGAATCCACCACAGTAGCTAATTTTTGCATGCCTGAGTTATGCTAATTTGGGTGGATAGAAGATGGTAAAAGATCACTGAATTGCTAAGGTCCAGTGAAGGATTCTTATATGGCGTCTTGCTAATGGAGCCAGGATTATCGCAGCAGACACTGACACTTGCATATGTTTATGACCTGGAAACAAATCGTTTGAACCATTTGTCGAGGAAAAGAGGCCGTCAAAGAAACTGTGTTGAACAAAGCTCCTATGAACTGTAGTACTTGAGTTGGTTCTAGATGAAATTTGTTGTAAAGTACAGTTTTGTACCTACCATAAATGTAGATGTTCGAGGATCCACATTGCTGCAGTCCTAACTATTGGGTAGTCCGCTGTCCAGTCGGCCCGAATACCAAAGTATATGGCTGACGTCGGTCAGGGCGCATTAGACTGACGTCAGTACGTCAGGGTACTAATGCGCATGACCGACGTCATATCCTCAGTCTTTTCTTGCCCCAGATGTCAGAAGACCCTAAAAAGACAAGGCCCAATATACCTGCACCAAAAATATGTACAATATATACAAAATTATCAGCATATAACCTCACCTACACAACCACCCCTAAACACAGAGGGGAAGGAGGGAGGGTAAATTGGACTGCAGCAATGTGGATCCTCGAACATCTACATTTATGGTAGGTACAAAACTGTACTATGTTCTTCATTCCACATTGCTGCAGTCCTAACTATTGGGTAGAATCCCAAAGCAGAGGTAAGGGAGGCTGGCAAATCATAAAGAAGCAGGAGCTGACAACATGCCTTGCAAAATAGCTGTGGCAAAACCAGCCCTAGACTTAGAGTAGAGAGGAAGGTGATAATGCTTAGAGAAAGTATGCACTGAACTCCAAGTAGCTGCCTCCAAAATATCCTTAGTTGCCACCCCTTAGAAATGCTGTTGAAGTGGCAGTAGCCCTAGTGGAATGAGGCCTAATCCCAGCTGGAATCTCCTTGCCATGATGGGAATAACAAAATGCAATGCAAAACCCAATCCACCTAGAAATAGTTTGTTTTGACACAGGCTTGCCCTGCGAACTCAAAGCAAAAGAAACAAACAACTGCTGAGACTGCCTAAAATCCTTAGTCCTGCTCAAATAATAACGCAATTGCCTGTGTACATCTAAAGTGTGCAAAATCTTTTCCCCTTTATTTTGGGGTCTGCATAAAAGTAGGCAAATGAATAGTTTGGTTTAAAGCCACACTAGAAACCACCTTAGGCATAAAGGAAGGATTAGTACGTAATGATACCCTATCCTTATGGAAAATCAGAAAGGGCTCTACTGCCATAAGGGCCTGCAATTCAGACACCCTTCTTGCAGAAGTAATAGCCAACAGAAAAGCAGTCTTCCATGACAAGTATTTCAATTCAGCAGTAGCCGCAGGCTCAAAAGGTTGTAGAGTAAGTTTTTCCAACACAAAATTGAGATCCCAAGCAGGAGTAGGAGCTCTACGTGGGGGTCTTATATTCTTTGCCCCTCTAAGAAACTGCTTGAACAAAGGATGCGAAAACAATGGTGGGTCACAATCATAGTGAGCTGAAATTGCTGCAGCATGAATCTTAATGGAAGAGAAGGACAAACCTTTGTCCAATAACTCAGTAAGATATTGAAGAGCCACACTCAAATTAGGCTCAGAAATCTCCAAATTCTTTGCTGTACTCCAAAATAAAAATCTCTTCCATTTTTCTGCGTACACTTTCCTTGTACTAGGCCTTCTAGCTTCCATAATCACATTTAAAACTTGTTGAGGAAGTTGAGACCTGCTGTGTTTCAACACAGAATATGCCAGGCTGTTAGATGAAGAGAGTGAAGCTTGACATTGAGCAGATGACCGTCCTTCTGAGATAACAGATGTGGAATCGAAGGTAAAGGCCATGGAGGCTTCCTTACCAGACTCCTTAGTAGTGGGTACCAGTGTTGCCGAGGCCAATCTGGAGCTATTAAAATCATCCTTGGCTTGTCTTGTCCGACCTTTAAGAGCACCTTTGGAAGAAGAGGCAGAGGTGGAAAGGCATACACATGAAGATTTTTCCAACTGAAAGACAGAGCATCCACTCTCCAAGCTGTGTGATGAAACCCCTTTGTGCAAAACTTTGGCAGCTGGTGGTTTAGTGGAGAAGCGAACAGATCTATGTCTGGAGTTCCCCATGACACTGTCAATTTCTGAAATACATGAAGATCCAGTTTCCACTCGTGGGGATCCATGATTTGTCTGCTTAACACATCTGCTAAGGAGTTCTGTGCTCCCAGCAGAAACCTTGCCTGAAGAGTTAGTTGCAAGCTGAGCGCAGTCTCCCATAAAATCATTGCTTGCCTGCATAGAGGATAAGAATGTGTTCCCCCTTGTTTGTTGATGTACCACATGACAGTTGTGTTGTCTGTTAGAATCAACACCTGCCCTGGAAGAAGTAACTCCTTGAAAGCCATTAATGCAAACTGGACTGCTAACATCTCCTTCATGTTGATATGTAGATGCTGTAGTCTGGCAGGCCACTTGTCTTGTATCCACTTTCCATTTAGATGAGCTCCCCAAGCAATGTCCGAGGCATCTGTCGTTAAAATCTGACTCGCCTCTGGCCGGGCCACAGAGAGTCCCTTGTTTAGGTGACATTCCTGAGCCCACCACAAAAATTCTTTTTGAAGGCAAGGTATTATTTGAATGACAGTGTCCAAATCCTGGCAGTGCTGTGTCCATACATTTTGAGATACCATTGCAGCTTCCTCATATGCAGTTTGGCATTGGGAAGCACCAGAATACAAGATGCCATGAACCCTAATGCTTGAAGGACTGTCCTTGCAGTCAGCACGGACTGATGAGATAGTTGATGGAAGTAAAGGGATAGACTCTTTTGTTTGTCCGGGGTTAAAAAGGCCATCTGGGCTGCTGTATTCAGTCTCACACCCAGAAAGCACATGTCTTGAGAGGGTACTAGACTGGACTTTATTTCGTTCACAGAATACCCTAGGCATCTTAGCACCGCTATAACATATTCCAGATGCTGTAGAAGGTCTTCCTTTTCTTGAGCCAGAATCAGGCAGTCGTCCAAGTAAGGATAGATTTGAATTCCTTGTAGCCTGAAGTAAGCTATCACTGGAGCCAGAACCTTTGTGAATACTCTGGGCGCAGTAGATAAGCCAAAGGGCAATGCAGAGAACTGATAATGAGAATTTCCAGCTCGAAAACGCAGATACTTCCTGCAACTTAGTCTTATAGGCACATGAAGGTAAGCTTCCTTGAGATCTAAAGTTACCATCCAGTGATCTTTGCCCAGCAGAGGTAAAAGCTGTTGTAACGTCAACATCTTGAACTTGGGAATGTCCAGATAAGTGTTGAGGATAGATAAATCCAAAATTGGTCTCCATGTGTTCCCCTTCTTTGGTACTAGGAACAGGCGAGAATAAAATCCTAGGCCCCTTTCTGATACAGGGACTGGCTGAATGGCCCCTATTTGGAGTAACAGAGAAATTTGCTTGTGAGCCTCTTTCCTTTGTGGAGGAGGAACGTCCGGCATGCCTTTGAAAGGGGGTAATGTATGGAAATAAAACCTGTAACCGTGGTGAATGATATCCAACACCCATCTGTCTTGAGTAATTAAATCCCAATTTTCTTTGAAAAGAGACAGTCTTCCTCCCAAAGGAGCTGCCAGACGAGAATCTACTGGCAGCTGAAAAGGCAGGTCATTGGGTCTGTTTACGAAAGGACTGACCCCTGCCCTCACCAGAAGTCTGAGCAGGTGAACTCCCTGTTCTAGGCCTAAAAGAACCTTGAGCTCTGCCCCTACCACGTCTAGACCTACCCCTAGACTGGGAATCATAAGCAGGATATGTCCATCCCTTAGTAGGCCAATTTCTACTAAACTTGGTGGCTGCACCTGCAAAAATCTTTAACAGTTTGCATAGACTTAGCTTTGTCCTCCATTTTCTTTAAAACTGCTTCCACAGGCGAACCAAACAACACATCAGACTGTAAAGGAGCATCCAAAATCCTTGTCTTAACATGCTCAGCTAAATTCTGATCCCTCAACCAGGCATGCCTGCGAAGAACAGAACTAGTGGCAGCCACCCTCGAGGAGGCCTGTACAGCATCAAAACCACATTGCAAAGAATGCTTACCCACTTGTTCAGACACATGAACTAAATCCAGCAACTCTTTACACTCAATACCTTCCGCCAAAGCATCCACCTTAGATTTCAATTGTGAAAGGAGATAATTTTGATATTTTAGCATGTGAAACTGACAATTCAACGCCCTCATGGCTAAAGTGGAAGAAGTATACACTTTCTTTCCCCATCTATCCAAAGCCCTTGCCTCTTTATCAGTGGGAACAGGGTTTTTAACAACAGAGGCCTTAACACCTTTAGGTCCCTGAGAAACAGTTTCGGGTCTGCCCTAGGACTCTTAAAAGATACTTATGAGCTTCAGGCACCCTATAGTACCTATCAGGTTTAACAGGAGCAGGAGGCAAAGAATCAGGGTTCAGGGAAGCCTCTGCAAAAACATCCTCCACCACATTCAACACAGGAGGTATAGCCAAGGGCCTATGCTGGGGTAAAAACAGGAATTCCCTAAGCCTTTTCCTGGAATCAGAGTAATCTTGGCCTTCCCATTTAAAGTGCTCCCTCATGGAATGCAGAGTCTCTGAAAATGAGAAATCCTCAGGAGGAGAAGCTGTAGGAGTGGAATCATCCACATCAGAATCAGAATAAGGAGGATACTCCTGCAAGTCTTCCGCAGAAGACTCAGAAGCCTCTGAACACTGTTCAAAACTCTCAAACTCAGGTTCCACCCTAGGCCTCTTATCAGGAGGGGGCATAGAACCTCTAATCATAGTAATCAAGTCTTCTGCCATTTTAAGCATATGTTTCTTAGGCACAGAACCTGAAGTGCTAGGAGAAGCCCCCACTGAAGCTAAACTTGGCCTACCTCTCAAAGAAGTTTTGGAAACAGAAGGAGAGGCTCTAACTACCTTGGGAAGAGAGGGAAGAACAGTTACCTGAGAAGCCCCTCAGCCTGGCCTACCTCCTGAGAAGGCACATCCTGTAACAGTAAAGTCTCTGCCTGAGACTCCAAAGAAACTCCTGGCAAAACCTCTGGCTCCACTGAGCCTTCTAAAGAACCGGCGTCCGGGACTGCCGGTTCATCAACCCTAGGCTTCACTGTTTTGTCCTTGCGCTTTTGACGAAGCGGGCCGGAGCATCCGGCGGCATTTTATAATTACAACGCTTCCCAAACACTAACCTGGCACAGTCTAACCGTCTCTTAATAGTGCGTTTGTTAAATCTAGCACAAGAGCGGCATCCAACAACGTCGTGCTCAGGCCCTAAACAAGGTATACACAAGGTATGGTAATCCCTATGAGGTATCTGTTTCCCACAAGAAATACAGTTATTCACTTTTTCTGACATCCGGTTAAATACTGAGGCAAGAAAAAACAAAATGTTCCCCAACGGGGTACTTAGCCAACTTTGATTCGGTCTGAAACTCCGACTTCAGAAAATTTCAGAACGCCAACCTGCACTCGCAAAACTGCTTCTGCATCGGACCATGCGGCAAAAAAGACTGAGGATATGACGTCGGTCATGCGCATTAGTACCCTGACGTACTGACGTCAGTCTAATGCGCCCTGACCGACGTCAGCCATATACTTTGGTATTCGGGCCGACTGGACAGCGGACTACCCAATAGTTAGGACTGCAGCAATGTGGAATGAAGAACATCTGATAGTAATTCCCAGCTGAGAGCATAATAGGAGTATACAATCTTGAGCCTTGATCAGATTATGTCTGGCTGGAGTGGTTATGAGCCAGTCATCCAAATACGGAAACACCCAGAATGCTTGTAGTCTCAAGTGAGTTGTTACATCCTCCATGCGTTTGGTGAACACCCTGGGGGGGGGGGGGCTGTGGTGAGACCAAAGGGCTCCCAGCTGGAAGATTAGGTATCTTCTCAATTGTCTGTTCATTTTTATGTGATAGTATGCATCCTGAAGATCTATTGAGCATGTCCAGTCGCCCTTGTGCAGACAAGGCAGAATGGACTGAACCATGTCCATCCGGAACTTGCGTACTGAACTGACTTGTCCAGATTGCTGAGATCCAAAATTGGTCTTTAGTCCCCTGTCTTCTTTGGCACTAAAAAGAATCTTAAGTTCTGGACTATTTCTGGTCTGGGGGGACTTCTTGGATGACTTTTCTAGCAGCTTTTTTACTTCTAGTGTTGCTGCTTTCCTCTGATTGGGTGAATCATTGGAAATTTTTACTATTGAGGGAAGGGAAAGGGGCATTATATAATCTCTGACAATAAACCTCTGCTCCCACAAATCTTTTGTAATCTCTAGCCAGGCTCTCTGGTGCAGTGAGCCCCAACTACCTCCAGAGTTGGACAATCGGACCTCCTTTCAGAAGAGCTGATAAGATCCGTCAGAGAAGTTCTCTAGATCCTTGGTTCTGTGGGTCACCACTGCTGCATGGATGACGTCTTCTGTGAGAATCCTCCCTCTGCCTCAGGAGGCACCATCACCATGTGGATCCTGGAAGGGATCCTGGGACTTCTTAAACCACATTTTTTAACCTTCTCATTGATTCCTGGAAAAGGTCCTTTGAGGGGTCTAAAAACGTACACCCACAGCAGACAGGGTTTTCTCATCCTGCTCACATCTGCATAATTTGTCTTTAACCCTGGGGACAAAGACTGTCCATCAAAGGGAGGACTGATTAAAGAAGACTTGAAGGGCTCCTCAAAATCACACAGGTGCATCCAGGCAGTACTCCTAATGAAAATGCCTGAGCCTACCATTCTTGAGGTACCTTCAAGAAGCATGTCAGATGAGCATCATGGACAAACTGGAACTGGACTGCAGGGTATCTAAATGAAAGGTATTCAAACTCTCTGCCTTCCTAAGTAATAGTCTCACAGAGGGATTTGGAGAGTTCGTTAAATCAAGTCCCTCTGGAGTCTAGTGATGCGGTCCAAAGAGTACAAGGACTGAAGCATAAAGGTTGCTAAAGCATACACACACTTCCCAAATCCGTTCATTGCCCTAGACTCCCTGTTAGGGGGATGAACAGTGGAATTTTGCTCTGTCAATTCCCTCTTTGTGACCATTGCTATGACCATGGCATCAACTGGTACACCTTTGCTCCAAAACACCATCTTTTGGTGGTGCCAGAATCCTGTTTGGTCTTTTAGGCATCAGCTTAACAGAGTCTGGTTCCTTCCACACCCGAGAGATCAAATCACTAAGCTTGTAAGTGGGCAAAGTAGAGCACCAAAGGCTTCTAGGAATGCTGATTCTTATTGGGAAGGTCATCAGTAGATCAACCACCCTCTGTTTAAGGATCTCTAGGATGTCTCCAAAGGAGACATCATCAGGTGATGATCTTGGGGACTCTTCCCCTTCATCAATATCGGTATCTTCGGTGACTGTCTCTTGGGGAGAATCCAAGTACCTTCTTTTGCACTTTCTCTTTCTAGGGACTCCTTCAGTTGGGTGTTCTGGAGAAGTATTAGAAGATAATATACCTTGCTGGGTGTCCTGGAGACTTTGCGTTGGCTGTCCTTGATGAAGAGGATGGTGAGACTCAAGCTGCAAAGATAAGGGGGTTTGGGAAGTTGGATGCAGGGAGGTTGGATCCAAAGAAGTTGGAAGCATCTTTTCCCTTGGAGCAAAGAAAACTCTCTGCACTACCTTAAAGGTGGAATGCCTTGGAGAGAAAGAAACCAATGGATCCGGGAAGATGTGCTTCTGGACCGTTGGCTCCTTCTGGCCCAAAGGTACACCACTCCAGGCAGGGGTCAAAGCTGAGCTGTTCAGCGATGAAGCTCTGAGGGGAACGAAATGGCTCTGATAACCTCAGATTCAACTCCATCACCTTGGATCTGGCAGCGACGCTACAGCTCTCTCAGTCCTCCGGCTCTAACAGACTTGGAGCTTGTACACTCAGAGATGGGTATCAACATAGAGGACACAGTGATCCTCAAATCCGATACAGTTGGATCTGGGATGCTTGTATCCAACTGCTCCGAAACCACTGGATGAATCGGAGAAGGACAAAGGAATGCAAGGGTTGTGCTGATAACAGGCTCTGGACCTGATGGGGTCAGAGTAGGAAGAACCTCCATATGAATTTTTGTTAGGTTGATGAGAAAATTCCTCTCATCCACATCTTCTGTCAGACTTCTGGTGGACTGTGAAGATGAAGCAATGGAGGTGGTCCTGGAGCAATGATGCCTTTCTAGGAATGGGGATAAGAGCTGAGAAGTAATGGGATCCAGTGTCGGAGGAGATTGGATCTGATGCTTATTCTGTTTAAAATCCGAGGTGGTAAGTTCCGACAACTTAACTTTCAGATCCAAAGTAGTTGGATCTGAAGATTTTGCCTTCAGATCCAAAGGGATCAGATCAGACGGTTTAGAATTTTTTGATGGAGGTGCCACACTTGGAGCAGAAGAGCTCGACTGGTCCAAGAGGTGCTTTTTAGAGTTTTTTTAATCCACACTTTTTGGGGTTGCGCCCTAGATGCTGTCTCAGATGTAGCACTAGGAAATAATCCTGATAGAATGAGCTTATTCCTATGGTCTATAAAAGCTTAGGGATTAAAAGCATTGCAAACGTCATGAGTGGAATCCAAGTGGGCCAGGTCCAACAATATACACAAGTCGTGTGCATCACATAATGGTATTTTATGGTCGCAGGCCTTAAATTTCTTAAAATACATGGATTTATTGGCATCCTATTTGGTAAATAAAAGTACAAAGGACAGAGATGGATTTTTTTTAATGGAATTACCAACGATAAGAAAAATTACCTCTAAAGATAAGAAAGGAAAGGAAACTACTAATAATGGTATTTAAAATATACACTAATGTATGAAAAAGCAGACAGGTAAAAAATAATCTCTAAAGGTAGAAGAGAAAAAACATTCTATTTTTACTTACAGAAAACACTAACACTCAAGAGCTGGCAGTAAACATCTCTACGTGAAGATGGCAAATGAGATATGAAGTAAGGAGAGAGTTTAGTGCATTATGGGTAAGAAAGGAGCTTGAGAGCTTTAAAGTTTCACAAACTAGAAAAAGTGGCTGGGTCAGATCTGAACCCATTGGTAGAGGGATGAATGAAAACAGAAATCATCACATACTATGTTATGCTTGTGGCCCAGACAGGTAACACATCAATGATGAAGAAATAATACTTGATCTATACGGAGACCCATCCTTTCTAGGGTATCCTCCCTGAAGCAGCACTTCACTGTGTGGGATCCCCTGACTTCACAGGGCACTAACAGAGTAATTACTTGTTTGCGACTCGGGGAGTAAAGGTTATGGTGAACAGCTGCAGTTTTGGAAAAGTCATCAATCACCAATGTGGTAGGAAGGAAGAGACTGATCAGACACCACTCCATCCTGGCCAGTCCTACCAGTGCCGAGTCTGTTACCAAACTTAGGTCTCAGGTGGTACAAACCAACATTCTGCCTCTGTCCCACTGGACTGGCCTCCGCAGTTTCAATTTAGTGGTTCCTCTCAAACACTTCTTATGCTTAAGCATGCTGTGATGACTAGCACGTAAAGAAGGTGTACCTCACTGCAGAGCCTTCAGTTCATCCACAACAACTGAAAAAGCATACTTTGCCGCAAAATAAAAGAAACAGATTTAATGCCTACACTTTTTCAACTAATATACTAGCACATTCTTATCTGACCTGCAATGAACTACATCACCTGAATCTGGAAGGAGGGGGGTAACGAAATAAAAGGAGATGATAGGACTGACAAAAAGAACATAAATGTTACATTGGATATGAAGAACCCTCCTCCTTGGCTCATCTACAATTAAGCAATGAATCCCAGAAGTAAATACAGCAGGGTTAAAGAGCAACACGTCAGGTAAAAAGGCAAAAAGATCAGAAGGCAGATTCCTGGAAAGAAAATACCAAAGTAAGCCAGCCTCCTGCTGACAAGGCTAAAAGGGTAATGCTTGGTGAGCATGTGACAGAAGGGCAAAGAAGGTGCAGTACAGATGTCGACAATGGAGACATTTCAGAAGACGTCACAGTACTTTCAACAACTGGAACAGCCAAGACAGTTAGTGTAGTTGCTTCAATACCTCCAGTGAGAATTGACCTGCATAAAATCAAGGGAGAATGCAGCCTGCAGTCTACTGAAAGACAAGGTATGGTTTCCTACACAAGGTAGCCTACAACTCGGATACCTTGCGAGCAGAAACAATGGCCAATGTAAGACACCTCTTTCAAGACAAACTTCAACATTGCCACCACAAGAAGCTTCTTTCAAAATAGAATAATTGTGTAAAATCTTACCATAACTATAGATGTCCTTCTCTTCCATGTTGCAGTATTCTTAGTGTGGGATTTCCTGCCTTAGGTGACTTGAACGTCGACTCCTATACAAAAGCTCAAGCCTGGTTGCTGTAGGTGCGTGGGACGTCACACATAGGTCAGTAAGAAATCAAAAGGCCAGCACACAGTGGTGATGAATACAGATTTCAAACTTTAATAGAACATGTCATGTAAGGCAAAAACAGACCGGTTTCAGTTGAAACAATACAAAGCCTTCTTCAGTGTGAATCATGAACCAAATAAATCCATGCCCTTTTAATACAACATGTTCTTAACAAAAGAACTGCTGATTGGTTGGCTATAAATGTTCATTAAGACCAGGTGGAAACAAGCCACCCAACTTGATAATCCACTTTTTTCTTTATTATTGAGTACAGTGCGCCAACCAGATTTATTAACCCTGTCTCTAATAATTCTATCAATAATGGTAAATCTAAAATTAGCAGTGGTGTGTACCAGGGAATGTTTATATAAAGCATTAGTTAGTCTTTTCTGCCCGATATCACTAACATGCTCTGATATACGCATCCTGACTTCACAAATTTACTATTTTAACCCTTCAGGAGGTGCTACCATTGGGATATTCTTATTTTGGAGGTTGTTTTGGTGCTCGGACATATGCTTTCCATATTTGGATGTCATCTGCTGGATCGACTGACTGTTTAACATACTGATTGGGTTTAACCACATTTTGGAAGTTCATTTCCCTATATACACGGCACAGACATTTCCCTCATTTGGCTGTTTGAGTTTTGCAGGTGAATTCACTATATCGGTCCAGTCTTCATATTTAGCTGGAGGGATTATTACCATTCTACAGACACACAAACGGGATTGCCCCGAGAATGTGATTTGGTGACTAAGTATTTAGTTTATGTTTGACCATTTTGTTTTATTCATTCTACTGATATGTGCGATATGAACATCGGGACTTGTAGTGCAATTTCTCTTGTGTATTTTTATACATTTTTATAATTTTTGTATATATTATTACACGTTTTCAACAATGGGCATGGGGAATGTCTATGAAACCTAATACAGCCATATCATATGTTTGAGATTTTGGGACTTCAGGCCTTCTGGTGCAGATTTATGTGCAGAACTTTAATACTGGGGTTTGAGTCACTGCACACAGCTTTATAGTTTTGGATATATCCATAACACATTTATTTAATTTTTGCTGGTACTGTCTTATAATTTTGCTACTGGTCAAATGCATGTATTTATTATCGATTATTCATGGAAGTGTATCAATGCATACTTTTGAACAAGGTATAATGGTAGTAGCCATACAGGTTTATACATAATAATTGCTAGTAATTTTCTTTTATTTGTAGCTTTTTGGTAGCACATTTTCTGATATTTACAACCTGGATTTTTGAGATACAGTATGGGTTGACGTTTTTCACATAGTATGTGTTTGGCTTTCGCTACATAATTATTTTATCGTAATATATTTTTGCATGGGGTCTGACACTCACAGGTTTTGTATACATGTACATGTGACATACAATTATCTCATAAG
This sequence comes from Protopterus annectens, assembly GCF_019279795.1. Lineage (NCBI taxonomy): Eukaryota > Metazoa > Chordata > Ceratodontiformes > Protopteridae > Protopterus > Protopterus annectens. The sequence goes on along the minus strand of NC_056748.1, from coordinate 621,043,232 downwards.
GGGACATAGCAGTGCAGTACGAGATTTACAAGTGTTGATGGATTAACACGTTGAAGGATTTGGCTTAATGTTTTTGATAATGCAAGGGCTATAATGGCTCTTCTTACTGATTTGGGTTATCACCAGGAATTATTTTCTTAGAATATACAGGGGAACATAGTATTGCATGTATGTGATTCAGTCCAGAGCCATTGTGTATGTCTGTTTCAAGAATTTTGCCATATGGTTCATGATATGCATTGGCTACTATTGTCCCCCTTTCTGGATGGAACTTGGAGCTTAAATTGTGGAGTGTCAGACCTCTTACAAAAATTCATTTGGATTTTGAAAAATAATTCTTTATGATATGGGCTATATATTTAATTCACACATCTAAAGGTTGGAACTTATAAGTTTAATTGGGTAAAACCAGGATTATGGATCTAAATCAGCTTTTAAAAGGGCTGTCAACTGACAGGGATGATTTAGGGATATTTGGGTTGGACTCAGGTGTAGCTCAAATGAGGCAGCTGATATGCAAGAACCAGAAAATACATGCACAGCTATTTTCCAAAGGTTAACTAAGAGTATGAGATCATTAAGGACTAATGTTTGGCATCTCAGACTTTTTAAAGCATACCAAGCAAAGGGGATTTCTCCCAGAGGGCTCAGGGTACATATCCAACCACTTGTGCCACATACAGATGAGAATTTAGTTGAACTATGGGCCTTTGCCCAACAAAAGGCTTCCAAGAGCTTTGTTGATAATATGCTCACAGCATACTACAATCATTCTATTGACTCATGCATCACAGAGGTGGCCACTATTTGTGATGAAACCAAAAAATTTGAAGCCCAGCCATGTTACACTTCGTGCTTAAATCAGATGAGTCAGGAATTGCTAACTTTGGAATAATGAAATGATAGGAAAATCCAAAAATTTTACAGGGGCAAGGGGGATTACGAAAGAGGTAAACCCTTTGGTACAAATAAAAATGTAAAATTTGGTAATCTGGTGAGCAAGCCTTCTAAGAGAAAAAGACCTAGGTCCATTCTCAAAAAATCTAAGAGCTCATATAGTGGGACATCAGATGAGGACTCGTCTGTCACAGATTCACATTTACAATACCACAGAATCTCCGGACTCTAAACGTAGGAATTCTGATAACCCTTTAGGGATAGGATATGCAGGGGAGGGAGAAAGCACCGTACAGGTCAGCAACACAGAGACATTACTCGGAATCATGACACAGAAATAAACATAACTGCTAATGTGCTTAATATTTCATCCGCATCCTTATCAAAAGTTGAATTGCAACTGTTAAATAAAGGGCTAAACTTTGTACCTGTTTTTTTTTTGTTTCTGAAGATTCTTTTGCACAAGATGTTATGGCAATTTATCATTTATTATATCTGAGATTATATTTTGATTCATCATCTATTGATGTGGATAACAAAACATTCAAATTTCATAAATCTACTTTCATGCCTCCATGCATCATAATTTTCACATGTTCCAAAACAGTGTTATCAAAGATCTACATTTCCATTTCTGAGAATCCGGGATAATGTCTAATAATCTCTCAAAGACTGAACAACAGGGAATCTTAAATATACAGTATAACAAGAATTTGGTTATCTTAGCTGACAAGGGTGGGGCTGGATTTTTATTCTATTTGCTGAGTGCATTTTCTATAAGGATGGCTTCTCAGTTATTTTAGTGACAAGGGTGGGGCTGTAGTTGTCATGGATTGGGTCAAGTATGATGCTGAAGCCCAAAGACGACTGAGTGACTGGCGTTATTATATGCATATGCCTTTGGATGCCAGTCCTAGATTAAAACAACAGATAGACCAATTTCTTTTGTCAGCCAAAAAAGATAGCATTATTTCAGATTCGGTATTGCATCATCTGACTGTGCCTGATGCTAGTAACCAATACTTATACTTATTGCCAAAAACACACAAAAATTTACATGAACCTCCAGTCAGACCCATTGTACCTGGTCGGGGTTCCATCATGGAACCATTGTCAAAATTTTTGACTAAAATCTTAAACCTTTATTGAAATGGGTCAGGGCCCACATTCAAGATACCACTGAGTTTTTACAGATCATCTCGGATATGCAACTTGAGTCGGGATGACTTATGTACTTTGGACGTAGCAGCCTTATACACCAATATCCCTCATTGGGCCGGTTTACAGACTGGTACACTGCTTATATCGAGCCAAACTTTATCCACCTGCTTCAATACCTTCCTAATCTATTTTGCTGAAAAAGTACTTACCAAAAATACTTTCTTATATCAAGGAAAGTGTTTCTGGCAGCTACAGGGTACTGCTATGGGAGCCTCATCTGCTCTGATTTATGCTGATCTTTTTATGGCCTTTTTGGAGGAACAACTTATTTATGATCCAACTCATAATATATACCTTGACGAAACTGACATATGGAGACGATATTTATATGATTGTTGGATGGTTTAGATGGCTGATGTTGCATATCTGACTGAGTTTGTTGAATAGTTAAATGGTAATAAGTGAAACATACAATTTATACTTAATTATCATGCGGAACAGATCGCATTTTTAGATGTTTTAGTCACCAGGAATACAGACAATACCTTAGACACTCGGGTATACTGCAAATACCCACAATACAACTCATTACTGCGTGCATCTAGTTTTTACCCTCCACACATCACAAGTAACATTCCCAAATCACAATTTCTCCATATGAGATGTATCTGTTCCAATCCAGACAGGTATGAACACTATATAAACATTCTCTGGTACACACCACTGTCAATTTTAAATTTACCATTATTGATAGAATTATTGGAGACAGGGTTAATAAATCTGGTTGGCATACTATACTCAATAATAAAGAAAAAAAGTGGATCATCAAGGTAGGTGGCTTGTTTCCACCTGGTCTTAATGAGCATTTATAGCCAACCAATCAGCAGGTCTTTTGTTAAGAACATGTTGGATTACAAGGGCATGGATTTATTTGGTTCATGATTCACACTGAAGGCGGCTTTGTATTGTTTCCGCCGAAACTGGTCTGTTTTTGCCTCACATGACATGTTATATTAAAGTTTGAAATCTATATTTAACACCACTGTGTGCTGGCCTTTTGATTTCTTACTGAACTGAGTTTTTTCGGGGGCTGTGCACTTGCAAGGGTGTATTCTGTTTGCTGCTGATGTTACACATAGGGCCATAAACCAGGGACTTTAAATGTGATGTCTGCATGCACAGACCTCAGAACTTGAAGGCCAGACAGACAGTCCCAGAGAGAGTAATAAGTGATGTTAGCCAGAAGTATCAAGTGTCATATGCTGGCTAGTTGCTCTTGGTGAAGAGTAGCGCTTCCTAGTGCCAAGAGCTATGTCCATGGTCCAAACTTAATCCAGGGGGATGGAGGGAGGGAAGGAATACTGCAACATGGAAGAGAAGGATATCTATGGTTATGGTAAGATTTTACACAACTATTCTATGTCCTTCTATTCCTATGATGCAGTATTCTTAGTGTGGGAGAGTACCACCAGCTTAGTTACAGGGAAGGGTGGTGGTAAAAGTGGAAGATTCCAGAAACCCCTGCAGGACTGCTCTAGCAAAACTTACCCTGGTTCTGGAGACTTGGTCCAGATTATAGTGTTTTGTGAAGGTGTGAATGGTAGACCAGTTGACTGCTTCCATAATGGAAGCTGTCTCCAACCCTTGAGGAAGGCTTTGGACGTAGCCATGCCTTTGGTGGAATGAGCTCTCACCCCATGTGGTAAGTGCTTGCCATGGTGTGATTAGCAGAAGGAAAAGGATTTTCTGATCCAACACTAAATAGTTTGCATGGAGACTGCCTTGCCCAGAGCTCTGGGATGGAAGGAGACAAATAGTTGTTTAGATTTTCTGAAGGACTTAGTTTTGTCTAGGTAGAATCTCAGTTGCCTGTGTATATTGAGGGAATGGAGAATCCTCTATTACTAGCTGGAGTTAAGCAAACGGATTGGTTTAAGGACAGTTCGTTGACCACTTTGGGCATGAAGGAAGGGTTAGTGTGCAAGGTCACCCCCTCCTTGTGGAAGGTTGTGTAGGGGGGCAGGCCATGACAGCTTGTAACTCTGATGCTCTCCTTGCAGAAGTGTTAGCCAACAACAGTACAGTCTTCAACGTACACAATTGTAAAGAAGCATTGCCAGCTGGCTCAAAGGGGGCCAGTGCTAGTTTTTTCAGGACAAAGTTAAGGTCCCAAGGTGGTGCTATGGGTTTTCTACGTGGTCTGATGTGTAATACTCCTCTCAGGAAAAGTTTTCCATCTAGCTTGAATAGCAAAGGGGGTCAAGAGGAACGCAAGCTGAAATGTGGAGTTTCACTGAAGAGTAAGAAAGGCCAGCCTTAATGAGTTCACACACACAAGCAAGGACTAGGGAAGGGTCTGCTTGGCTGCGGTCCCTGTCCTTATGTAGACAACATTTGGAGAATCTCTCCCATTTGGATAAATATGATTTTCTAGCAGCAGGTTTCCTGGCCTCTCTCAGGATTGTAAGCACATCCTCTAAATAGTGGTATCTAAAAGGGATTAGAAGGTTTATCACCCAGTGTGTTAGTGCTAACATCTGTAGGTGAGACTGGATTAGTGGTCCTTTTTTGTTGTGTAAGAAGATCCACCTTGTGGGGTAAATTGTGGTGATTGCTCTTGGCTAATGACAGAATTAGGGGGGGAACCAATGTTGCCTTGGCAATTAAGGGGTCCCCAGCAAGAGTTTTGGTTTGTCCTTCCTGATTTTCTGTAAGACCTTTTGGATTAGAGGGAAGGGTGGGAAAGTTTATAGACACAGTCCCTTCCATGGAATGCTGAAGGCATCTACTCTCCAGGCAAGCGGGGAGTGATCCTTGGGGTGCAGAAATTGTGCAACTGTCTGTTCTAGGGGAAGGCAAACAGATCCACTTGGAGTGCTCCATGGGTGGACAATGTCTAGAAAGGTCTCTCTGTTCAACATCCACTCGTGCTGTAGAGAGGATGCTCTGCTGAGAATATCTGCTGGTTTGTTGTCCTCAGAGGGGACGTATGCGGTCTGCAGGGATAAGTTGCGTCTGGAGGCAAGGTCCAACATTTGTAGATTTATTCTGCAAAGGCGGTAAGCTTTGGTCCCTCCTTGTTTGTTGCGATACCACATAACTGTGGTGTTGTCTGCGAATATTTGAAGGGGGCCTGGATAGAGGGTAGGAAGAAAAGCCTCCAGGGCCAGAAGAGCTGCAGTCATTTCCTTGACATTGATATGCTTCTTTTGAAGGCTTGGATTCCATGCCTCCTGAACCCTGAAACTTTTGCAGGTGGCACCCCACCCTAGGTCTGATGCATTTGTGTGCATGGAATGGGTTGGGGAGGGGATTTAGAGTGGGAATCCCGGGTTGTGAAGGATTTGTTGAATCTACCACTTTAGTTCTGTCTTGAGGCAGGGCAGAATGGGAATTTGTTTCTCCAGGGAGTGTTGGTGTTGTGACCACACTTTTTTAGGTACCACTGGAACTTTCGCTTGTGTATTCTTGCTAATGGAAGCATAGGAATGGTGGCTGCCATTAGCCCCAGGAGTTGAAGGAATTGCCTTGCAGAAATCTGAGGGGCTAGTAAAAGGTCTTGAAAGTGAGTGGAGAGGGAGTGGACCTTTTCCTGGGGAAGAAAAGCCTGCATCAGATCTGTCCTGATCCTGCAGCTTAGAATGATTCTGTCTTGCTGTGGGAGCAAGGAGGATTTGTTAAACTTGAGGGTGAAGCCCAGGTTTTGAAGAAAGCTGGTGGTGAATCTGAGATGATTTTAGAGGACGTCTTTGTGTGTCTGCTAGGAGGAGAATGTCATCCAGGCAAGGATAGATTTTGACAGATTGGGTCCTGCAGTAAGCAATGGCTGGGGCTAGGCATTTTGTTAATACCCTGGGTGCAATAGACAAACCAAAGGGCAAGGCTGTAAACTGAAAATGAGAGCAGGGTCCAGTGAAACGTAAGTGTTTTCTGTTGGAGGGTTTTATGGGGATATGGAGATAAGCCTCCTTTAGATCCAGAGTGGCCATGAAAGCCTGGGCTGGGATTAAAGGGAGAAGAGTTGGAAGGGATGGCATTTTGAATGATGGAACTTTTAGGAATTGGTTTAAGAAGGACAGATCTAGTATAGGTCTCCAGGGCCCATCCTTTTTGAGGACCAGAAAGTGTCAAGAACAAAATTCTTTTCCTTCCTGTCCTGGAGTAACTGGTTCTACTGTTCCTAGTTTTTGGAGGTCTAGAAGAATGTGAGCCAGGAGGTGGATTTGATTTTTGGGTGGAAAGGGAATGGGCCTTGGGATGGGTTTTTCTCTCCCAGAAAGGAAGTACCCATTTTGAATGATAGTCAGTACCCATTAGTCTGATGTGATGGTTTTCTGAAAGGGTAGACAGTGGGGGTAGGCAGGCTGACAAAAGCAGATGGGCAAGGCAGTCACACATTGTTAGGCGCATTTCAATCCTGAAATGGCTGTCTAGGAGTTGGTTGAGAGGCAACAGGTCTGGAGTAGGTCTGCCTCCTGGCTCCTCTCCTGTGGCTGGTAGAGGAGGGGGTGCCAGAGGATGGAGTTCTCCTGACAAAAGAGGTTTTTGCAAGGTAATTCCTATAATACTTAGGAATAGGGGACACAAGAAAATGCTCGATACCCTGCAGCTCCTTACTTTTCTCCTGCAGGTTTTTAAAAAGTTCTGCAGATTGTTTATAAAACAAAAGGTTATAGTCTAATGGGGCGTCCATAAAAAGAAGTTATGTCTTACCATAACGTTCCATCTGTGGTGTTGATCTTCTTTCATTCATCACGGATGGGTTCGGTTTCGAGCCCTCAGAACAGAGTAAGTCTATTACAAAGCTCGCGCCAGCCAAAAAACTCTCGAGCTAAGTGTCTACCCAGAATGCCCTTCTCCCCGTTACCTCAGATCAAGTTTGCTGAAGATAGAGAAGTAAAGCCAATGCCATTACTGTGCAAATGTCCTAGTACAACATTTGGACTCAAAACATCCCCCAGGAGCCTTTGGCGGTGGAATGAAGGTGGGATGCGATGAATTAAAGAACAACAACACAGATGGAACGTTATGGTAAGACATAACTTCTTTATCTGATGCAGTTACTCTTTCCATTCATCACTGATGGGACAGAATCCCAAGCTACCTTGAGGTCCATGGGCGGCCCTTATGGAAGAACATTCCTGAGTACCACTGAGCCGAAGGCAGCTCTCCCCCTGGAGACCAAGTCCAATTTGCAATGATTGATAAAGGTATGAGGTTTAACCCAAGTGGCTGCTGCGCAGATGTCAGCCATGGAAGCCCTGGAAAGGAAAGCTACAGATGTTGCCATAGATCTAGTGGAGTGAGCTTTTACCTTTGGCATAGGTTCTTTTGTGAGGGAGTAGACAAAACATATGTAGTCCCTTAGCCATTTTGAAAACATAACCCTGGAAACAGAATTTCACATTCTAGGCCCAGAAAAGGAAATGAAAAGCTGTTCAGACTTATGGATAGGCTTGGTCCTATCTAGGTGGAATCTCAGTTGCATATGTACATCCAAGGAATGCAGGCAGTACTCTCCTTTATTGGAAAAATTCGGAAAGAACACTGGTAGGTCAATGGTCTGGTCAATGGAAAAATCAGAAACACCTTTGGGGATGAAGGATGGGTTCATCCAGAGTGATACGCTGTCTTTATGCAAGACCAGACAGGGCCTCTTGATGCACAAAGCCTGCAGCTCCGAGACCCATCTGGCTGACATGATGGCTACTAAGAACAAACATTTCCAGGACAAGAACTTTAGGTCACACTTCGCCGTGGGTTCAAATGGGGGTTTGAGTTGAAGACTGAAGGACTACAGTGAGATTCCATGGTTCCACAGACTGGCTGACAGGAGGACTAATGTGAGAAGTTCTCCTGAGAAAGGCTTTACATAGATGTAAGGAGATGAGAGGGGTGCCATCTAGACCACTGTGGAAATTAGACATCGCAGTCAGGTGTACTCGTACAACAGAAGCAAGAGGCCTTATCATCAAAAAAACTTTGCTGAGTATTGCAGGACTGCAGTCACTGGAGCCGAATACGGGTCTACCATGTTATCCTTAGACCAGATGGAGAACCTTTTCCATTTATCCTGATATAGTCTTCTGGTGGATGGTTTATGAGAGGCCAGAATGATGTGCCGAACAGGTGAGGTGAGATTAGCTTCCCTGGCAACTAACGGAAGTGGAGAAACCAAGCCATTAACTTGAGACTGGACAGATTCGGGTGTCTCAACCCTTGTGGGTGAGTAATCTGATCTGGAAGAGGGTCCAGAATCCACAGCAGGTAAACTAGGTGAGGCTGGAGGAAAGAGAACCAAACTTGTCGAGGCCAGAACGGCTCTATGAGGGTCACCTTGCATTTCAACTGAAGAGCTTTCTTTAAGAACTGTGGGTAAGTGGGATAGAGGAAATAAGCATAAAGAAGCCCCGTGGGCCAATCGTGGATCAGAGTTGTCCCTTGGGGGGGGGGGAGACAGGGCGAAATAGCTGCTGCACTTGTTCGATGGGGAGGCAAAAAGATCGCAGCAAGGCTGGCTCCAATGGCAGAAAATTTCTGTCGCCACCTCGGGATTGAGGAACCACTCATGAGGCAGGAGGATGCATCTGCTCAGTTTGTGTGCAATTACGTTGGAGCTCCTCAGGATAAGCACCGTTATCAGAAAGCGGTCAGAAGCCATCGCCCACTGCCAGATTCTCATGGCCTCTCGACACAGGGGGTTGGACTTGGTTCCTCCTTGCTTGTTGATATACCAGACCACTGACATATTGTCTGACTGAATTGCAATCGTCCCAGAAGGGAGAACCAGGGGAAATGCCTGCAATGCTAACAGCACCGCACTCAGTTCTAGAACACTGATATGCAGGTGGGCCTCTAGGGTGGACCATGCGCCTTGGACAGTCTTTCCTTGGAAATGGACCCCCACCTGATCAGGGAAGCATCCATGGTCACAATGGCCTTGGGCTGAGGAGACTGGAATGGGCGACTCCAAAGTTCTGCATCTGGCCTCATCCACCAAAAAACGTCCTGCTTGCAGGAGTTGGTTATATAAATCTGGGAACTGAGAGGGTGGTAGTTTGGGAACCACTGCAAAAGTAGTAGTCACTGCAGAATTCGCATGTGCAGCTTCGCAAGGGACACTATGGGGATTGAAGTTGCCATGGATCCTAGGGCCTGAAGAACCTCCCTTGCTGAAACTTTTGACAGAGTATCACCTGGAGCTGAAGTCTCAATCGCTGGAGTCTGTGGGTTGAGAGCGACACTAGACAGGACTGGGTGTTGAACACTGCTCCAATGAATTCCATTTGCTGCGTAGGAGTAAGGTTTGATTTCTCCCTGTGTACTGTTATACCCAAATATTTTTGCCAGCTTGAGTGTGTAATGTTACCAGCAGACACTTGGTGGGGGTGGTGAGGAGCCAGTCGTCCAAATATGGAAACACTCGGAATCCTTGTAGTCTCAAATGAGCTGTGATCACTGCCATACACTTCATGAACACTCTCAGGGCTGTAGAGAGAATGGCAGGGCAAGAAACTGATGGTGACTGGCTTCCAGCCTGAAGCGAAGCAGACTCCTAGAGCGATAGTGACTGGCTTCCTGCCTGAAGCGAAGCAGACTCATAGAGCGTTTGTCCATTTTGATGTGGTAATACACATCCCTGAGATCTATCGAGCACATCCAATCGCCTTCCCTTAAAAAAGAATGAATGGACTGCACCGTGACCATCCGGAATTTGGTTTGGGTGACAGACTTGTTCAAGCTGTTGAGATCCAGAATGGGACTCCAGTCCTCTGTCTTTTTTAGCACCAAAAAGAATCTTGAGTAGAATCCGGATCCGCATTGGTCTGGTGGGACTGGTTGGATGACTCTTTTTTGAGACAGCTTTATTATTTCTGAAGCTGCATTTTCCCTCTGACTGGGTGGAACATTGGGAAGCTTTTTTGGAAGTGTTGGTTGACAAGAAATGGGAGTGGTGTAACCTCTGGTGATTATAATCTGCACCCAACGATTGGTGGTAATAGAGTGTCAGGCAGCTTGGTGCAGAGAAAAACAACCCCTGACTGCTTCCAGAGGTAAGCACTCGGGCTGCTCTTCAGGAGTGCTGGTAAGGTTGTCCAGAGAAAGAATCCCTGGAGCCCTGGTTATGAGGACACCCTCTGCCCCTGTAGGGGCATCTTCTGGAATTGATATACCCTGGGAGTATCACCATGTGCGGCACGGAAAGGACCCCAAGATTTTTTGTGCCACATTTTCCCACTTTTCTGATTCCTGGAAAAGGAATGTTAAGGGTTGGAAAACTGTAGGCCTACATCAGACAGGGTCTTGCTCGCACCTGGCTAGCGTGTCTTTCACCTTGGAGCCAAAAAGGGACGATGCTTCGATGGGAGCCGCGAAGTCACAAATGTGGATCCAGGCATGACGTCTCATGACAATGCCTGAACCTGCCACTCTAGCCGCCCCTTCGGTTGCATGTGACAGCAACCTCATGGACGAGTTGGAAATCAATTCCAGGGTTGCAAGCTGCGAGGCAACTTTGTCTCTTACCTCGTCAGACACCTATCCTGCGAGTGCTCTAGAGAGTTCGGAAATCAAGTCCCTCTGGAGCCTCATGAAATGTGCCAAGTAGTTCAGAGACCGTATGGCAAAGGTCGCTGATGCATAAACTCTCTTCCCAAGTCTGTCCACCACCCGGGACTCTCTGTTGGGCGGGTGGACAGGAGGACTCTCCTCAGCCAAGTCCTTTTTTGTGGCCGCCACCACCATAGCATCGACTGATAACCCTCTGGACCAATGCGGGGTTCTCTTTGGGCAGGGAAAGAATTTTGTCACGTCTCCGAGGGATCGTCTCAATGGAATCAGGGTTCTTCCTAGCACACTGCACAACGAGCTGGACAAGCTCGTCGGCAGGCAGTGTCACCCAGGAGGTAGATGGCTGGGTGCGAAAAGCCTGCAGGAACACAGACTCCTCAGACGAAGGGTTGGAGGACTTCCAGTCGCCTCTCTGTTTCAGCACACAAAATATAAAAAGTTTTCACTTAGCTGAGAACTCAGCGGAAACACAGCTTTACAGCTTTGTGGCAAACAAGATCTGAGGTAACAGGGAGAAGGGCATTCTGGGTTGAAGCTTAACTCGAGAGTTTTTTGGATGGCGCGAGCTTGGTAATAGGCTGACTCAGTCCTGAGGGCTCGGAACCACACCCATCAGTGATGAATCGAAAGATTAACATCAGATATTTCGTTTTTAAGTCCTCACGGAGTGGTTGTAGTCGTAGCCAAGAATATCTGCGGAGAACAAAAGTAGAAGCTGCCGACCTAGCAGAGGCCTCTGCTGCATCATTACTGCACCTAATGGAATGTCTGGCTACCTGTGAAGGCAGAGAGAGTTTAGATGCTATGTCAAATTTAGTAGGGGAGTCAGGTGTGGCAGCCAGGAGATTGGATACTTCTGAAACAAGGTCCAGGGCATATTTTACTATGTGTGTCTGGTAACTGATAGCATGGAAAGCCAGGCTGGAGGAGGTGTACACTTTTTTCCCAATCCTGTCTATGCTTTTGCTGTCTTCATCAGATGGCAGAAGAGATGCAGAGAGAATCCGTCTAGATTGCTTGTCAGGAGAGAAAGCAATAACTGCAGAGTGCGCCAGGAGGGTTTAACTAAGGAATTTTGCTCATCAGGTACCTTATAAAACCTGTAAACACAGCAAGCCAGGAAGCAATGAATGAAGCCACAGCACAATTCTACTGAAAATACATTTATTCACCACAAACAATTTAAGCACTTTCATTCAAGTGTATACTGAACTACATCAGGACAATTAAGTCAATTTCAACTTAATAATTATACAATTTCAAAAAATCACATGACCAGCAAAGACTGAACACTTAAAGACACAGATATTTAAAATTCTAATTCTAACCTAAGTGACCCCCCCACCACCACCACCACACACACACACATCAAAATATCATAATACTTCAATTTTAAAATGGGAGTTAATGAGCAAAACTCATTTAATCCTGGTTGAACAGTTGGGTTCAACTTGATCTGCCATAAAACATCCTTATAATTTAAAATGTGCTGCAGTAGTTTTAACTTGTTCATCAAACTTAACATAATCTAAAACATGAAACTTAAAATCATGTCCCTGATTAATACTAATGTGCCTATACAATGGACTGGTAAGTTAGTTATTTTTTATATCTAAAAAAATGTTCGTATACTCGATATCTTAAGTCTTCTTGAAGTCTTTCCTATATAAAAACTTGGACATCTGTCACATAAAGATGCATATACTACGTTACAAGAATTGCAACTGAAATATTGGCTGCATCCATATTTTCTGTTAGCTATGACCGCATGCTCCTTGCCGAGTATGTGTTTACACTGGCTACAAACCACCCACTTACATGTGCCAGTTTTTTGTGTGGGTTTATCAAACTATGGGTGCTACACCTTTCTAATAATTGTTTAAAAGATGTGTCCTTTCTAAACATTGTCGACTGGAGATAGCATACTTTGCTATTTAAATGGGAAAGTAAGTGCCATTTTCTCTCATGTACTATCTCAAGTTTAATGTTGTTAACTAACTCACAAGGATAACTTTTGCAGTAAAAAAAATTCCATTAGTTTCCCACATTCAGTCAAAAATCGGTGTGTTCTGAAACCATATGAGCTACTCGCACAAACTGGCCTTTAACAACTGTGCCCCCACCTTTGCCAACTACATTATGTCATTCCGGGAAGAACACTATATAGTCAATAGACCTTATGTGGGAAACTGGGTGTCCTATACAAGATTTTTGGATGACATTTTTATGTTGTGGAAAGGACCTTCTAATATATTAAGTGAATTTTGAATATATAAATAATACAGTTGAGTTTTTAAAATTTCCTTGTACATGGGATATGGAATCCATTGCTTACTTAGATGTAAAAGTATCAAAGGATAGGGTGAACAGTAAATATGTCTCCAATGTATATCGAAAACTTACGTTTTCAAATTTGTACCCTCACTGTTCAAGTGGGCATCCACAATACCAGAAAAAGGCAGTAGTTAAAGGCCAGTTTGTGTGAATAGCCCATATGGTTTCGGAACACATCGATTTTTTGACTGATTGTGGGAAACTAAAGGAATTTTTTACTGCAAGAGGTTATCCTTGTGAGTTAGTTAACAGCATTAAACTTGAGGTAGTACATAAGAGAGAAAATGCCACTTACTTTCCCATTTTAGATAGCAATCAAAGTATGCAATCTCCAGTTGACAATGTAGGTCAGTTGGATAAAATGGTATTTATTACTACCTACTGTTTTGATTCACAAGAAATAGTGAACATTATGCACAATAATTGGTGGATTTTGTCTAATGACATTGACATAATACAAAAACTTTGAGCAAAGCCAAGGACAGCATTTAGAAAGGACACATCTTTTAAACAATTATTAGAAAGGATGGAGTGGGTGGAAAAGAATGTCAGGAGTGATTTGTGACAGACTAGTACCAGTAAGAGTGAAAGGGAAGGTCTACAAGAGGGTAGTGAGACCAGCTATGTTATATGGGTTGGAGACAGTGGCACTGACAAAAAGGCAGGAGTCGGAGCTTGACGCGGCAGAGCTGAAGATGTTAAGATTTGCACTGGGTGTGACGAGGATGGACAGGATTAGGAATAAGTACATTAGAGGGTCAGCTCAGGTTGGAAGGCTTGGAGACAAAGCCAGAGAGACAAGATTACGTTGGTTTGGACAAGTGCTGAGGAGGGATGCAGAGTATATTGGGAAAAAAGATCCTAAGTATGAGGCTGCCAGGTAACAGGAAAAGAGGAAGGTCTAAGATACGGTTTATGGATGTGGTGAGAGAGGACATGCAGGTGGTTGGTGTGACAGAGCAAGATTCAGAGGACAGGAAGAAATGGAAACAGTTGATCTGCTGTGGCGACCCCTGAAGGGAGCAGCCGAAAGAAGAAGAACCTGACGGGAGCAGCCAAAAGAAGAAGCAGCAGCACACAAAGTTTGACAAACCCACGCAAAAAAAAAAAAAAAAACTGGCACAAGTGTGGGGAGTTGTAGCCAGTGTAAACACATACTTGGCAAGGAACATGCGGGTCATAGCAAAGAGAAAATATAGATGCAACCAATATTTCTATTGCAATTCTTGTAACGTAGTATATGCAGCTTTATGTGACACATGTCCAAGTTTTTATATAGGGAAGACTTCAAGGAGACCAAGGAGAGTATACGAACATTCTTTTAGATATAAAAACTAAAAATAAAATCACCAATGCATTGCACAGGCACATTAGTATTAATCAGGGACATGATTTTAAGTTTCATGTTTTAGATTATGTTAAGTTTGATGAATAAGGTAAAACTATTGCAGCTCATTTAAATTATAAGGAAGTTTTATGGCAAATCAAGTTGAACGCAACTGTTCAACAGGGATTAAATGAGTGTTGTTCATTAGCTCCCATTTTAAAATTGAAGTATTACAGTACTTAGATGCGTGCGTGTGTGTGTGTGTGTGTGTGTGTGTGTGTGTGTGTGTGTGTGTGGTCACTTGGGTTTGAATTAGAATTTTAAATCTCTGCGTCTAAGTGTTCAGTCTTTGCTGGTCATGTAATTTTTTTGAAACTGTATAATTACTAGGTTGAGATGACTTAATTGTTCTTATGAAGTTTACACTTGAACAAAAGTACTTAACAAATTGTTTGTGGTGAATAAATGTATTTTTTGTGGAATTGTACTGTGGCATCGTTCATTGGTTCCTGGCTTGCTGTGGTTACTGGTCTGGAACTCTTTCGGATTGTACCTTATAAAACCTGTCTTGTCTTTTGGGTGCAGGTAGTTGAGAGTCAAGATTCTTGGATACAGAGGTGAAAAGCATCTAGATAGGCAGGCAAGAAAGGTTGTATGGCTGATGCGGAGGTTGAATCCACTTAAAGGAGTTCAAAATACCACCTCTGGGTGGCAGTCATCTAGGTAGTGTCCCATTTGAATTACTCTTTTATCTTAGTAACAGTTTCACTAAAGGTAATGTCCTCTGGTGGGGAGTCCCCTTCAATGGATTCCTCATCTGGGGAACAGTATTCCAAAGGAGAGGCAATCTGAGAAGCAAAAGAGATGGGCTCTTCAGAAGAAGAGTAGTAAGGTTCCAATCCCTCCTCTCCTTCTTGGGTAGTCTGCAAAGGGAGAGAAGTGGCAGAGGCAGGCCTAGGGCTAAGCATTGGGATAGTGGAGGAAGAAGAGGCTGTGAGACTGACAGCCATAAAAGCCTGCGTCAAAGAGTTAGTGAATGATTGCCAGTCTGGAACTCCTTCAGGGGTAGGAGTCAAGTGTTTAGTTATTTGCTTTCACTTAGTAGGCGTAGATCTGGGAGAAGGCCTAGGCTCTAAGGCCTGAGCTTCAGAAAATGGTGTCTCTAAGTCGTCCAACTGATTCTGGTTCCCCCTCGACATCCGTAGGGACTGAAGTCTGTGCTATCTCCATGGAAGTGCTGGCCATTACTTCTGAAGCAGCTTCCTCGGTGGGAGCCGAAGTAGTCTTTTCAGTTAGACATCCCTCAACCCCTAGATCAGAAGCTGGTAGGATGTCCCGATGGTGGAGAGGCAATGGAGGTAGGCCTGGAAACTTTCACCTTTTTCTGTCGTGGCTCAGTCGGAACAGCCTTAACGGGATCCATCCAAAGCGCAAGCTTTTTGAGACAGTTTGCTAAAAAAATAAGTTATATACTCACCATAACGAGTTGTATAAAAGATTGGACACTAAGGAGGGAGAAAAGGACTTGTACCGATTGGCTAGACAGAGGGACTGAGCTAGTAGAGATGTGCAGCAGGTAAGGGTGATAAAGGATAATGAGGGAAACGTACTCACAAGCGAGGAGAGTGTTGAGCAGATGGAAAGAGTACTTTGAGGGGCTGATAAATAAAGAGGATGAGAGGGAGAGAAGGTTGGATGATGTGCAGATAGTGAATCATGAAGTGCAGTGGATTAGCAAGGAGGAAGTAAAGATAGCTATGAAGAGGATGAAGAACGAAAAGGCTATTCGTCCAGATGACATACCTGTGGAAGCATGGAGGTGTTTATGTAAAATGGCAGTGGAGTTTTTAACCAGATTGTTTAATGAAATCTTGGAAAATAAGAGGATGCCTGAGGAATGGAGAAAAGGTGTTTTGGTACCAATTTTTAAGAATAAGGGTGATGTGCAGAGCTGTAGTAACTACAGAGGGATTAAATTGATCAGTCACAGCATGAAGTTATGGGAAAGAGTAGTGGAAGCTAGGTTAAGAAGGGAGGTGATGATTAGTGATCAGCAGTGTGGTTTCATGCCAGGAAAGAGCACTACAGATGCGATGTTTGCTTTCAGAGTGTTGATGGAGAAGTACAGAGAATATCAGAAGGAGTTGCATTGTGTCTTTGTGGATTTAGAGAAAGCATATGACAGGGTGCCTAGAGAGGAGTTGTGGTATTGTATGAGGAAGTCGGGAGCGTCAGAGAAGTATGTAAGAGTGGTACAGGATATGTACGAGGGTAGTGTGACAGAGGTGAGGTCTGCGGTGGGAGTGATGGATGTGTTTAAGGTGAAGGTGGGATTACATCAAGGTTCAGCTCTGAGCCCTTTCTTATTTGTAATGGTGATGGATAGGTTGACAGATGAGATCAGACAGGAGTCCCCGTGGACTATGATGTTTGCAGATGACATTGTGATCTGTAGTGAGAGTAGGGAACAGGTGGAGGAGACCCTGGAGAGGTGGAGATATGCTCTAGCGAGAAGAGGAATGAAGGTCAGCAGGACTAAGAATATATGTGTGTGAATGAGGGAGGATAGAGGAATGGTGAGTATGCAGGGAGTAGAGGTGGTGAAGGTGGATGAGTTTAAATACTTGGGATCAACAGTTCAGAGTAATGGTGAGTGTGGAAGAGAGGTGAAGAAGAGAGTACAGGCAGGATGGAGTGGGTGGAGAAGAGTGTCAGGAGTGATTTGTGACAGACGAGTATCAGTAAGAGTGAAAGGGAAGGGAAGAGGGCAGTGAGACCAGCTATGTTGTATGGGTTGGAGACAGTGGCACTGACAAAAAGGCAGGAGTCAGAGCTTGACGTAGCAGAGCTGAAGATGTTAAGATTTGCACTGGGTGTGACGAGGATGGACAGGATTAGGAATAAGTATATTAGAGGGTCAGCCCAGGTTGGAAGGTTTGGAGACAAAGCCAGAGAGAAAAGATTACATTGGTTTGCACGTGTGCTGAGGAGGAATGCAGAGTATATTGGGGAAAAAGATGCTAAGGATGAAGCTGCCAGGTAACAGGAGAAGAGGAAGGCCTAAGCTAAGGTTTTATGGATGTGGTGAGAGAGGACATGCAGGTGGTTGGTGTGACAGAGCAAGATGCAGAGGACAGGAAGAAATGGAAACAGTTGATTTGTTGTGGCGACCGCTGACGGGAGCAGCCGAAAGATGAAGAAGAAGAAGAACGTTCTATGTTTGTTGCCCATAATCTCGCCTTCATTCTTGATGGTTGGGTTCGGAAGACAGCTTTCACTGACTCGAGGCTATAACCTATCCCAAGATGCCTAGCGACTGTTACCCAGATCTTGTTTGAGAGAAACTAAAAAGAAGTTAAGCACTCACCATAACGTTCCATGTGAGGAGTTCTATCTCGCCTTCATTCTTCACTGATGGGTTCGGAGCCGATCCTCGGCTCCAACATGGCCGTTTACCAAAGCTCAAAGATTACCAGTAGCTCGAGACCAAGCCCCTTATCCCATGATGCACTGCTGGAATTACCCCAGATCTTGTTTGCTGCGTGCACCATATCCTAGTAAGAGGACTAATCTCCCCAGACAGGAAGAAACATTGAATAACCAGGATGAAGTCAGTCTCCAGGTCAACTGTCAGCCAGGTGGGGGAAGGAGGGAGGGACGCAAGAGTGAAGGTGAGACAGAACTCGCATGGAATGTGATGGTGAGTACATAACTTCTTTATGTGAAGTTGTTCAATCTTGCCATTCATTCTTCACTGATGGGTAGCGTCTCTAGCACCCTAAATCCTGGGTGGCTCACGGGAGTACATTTTTCAGGACCATAGAACCAAAGGAAGCCCAGTCCCTGGAGGCCTTATCCACTTTGTAATGAGTGATAAAAGTGTGAGACTTAGACCAAGTGCCTGCAGCAAGGGGTAACTTGGCTTGAAAGGCCGAAGTAGGCACTGCTCTGGGTGAATGCGCCTTTACTTTATGCAACAAAGACCTATTAGCAGATGAGTAAGTGTAAGTGATACAATCTGAAAGCCACTTAGAAAGGGTTGTTTTAGCCGCTAATCTACCTTTTCTGGCTTCAGGGAATGAAACAAAAAGCTGGTCTGACTTTCTGATGTCTTTTGTTCTGTCCAGATAATATCTAAGCTGTCTGTGAACATCAAGTTTGTGCAGCATGTATTCTAATTTGTTGGTATGGTTGGGGGAAAAAAACCGGAAAACTCAATAACTTGATTGATGTTTGTCTCAGAAAGTACAGTTGTGTACCTACCATAAATGTAGATGTTCGAGTGTATTCCCTGTTGCAGCCATTACTCTTGGGTTATCCTGCTGGCAGGCTACCCTCAGTCGACCAGAAGGTTCAGTGTCAGTTGCTGTTGCCTCCTCCCTGACGTCAGTGCGCCAGGGGTATAAAAGATGCAGCAGACACCATTTTCTTCAGTTTTTCTTGCCCCAGATGTCAGGTGCCCCCAAATTGGTAGGCTGAAAAATATGCCAATAAAAATGCATGCACAAAAATAACATTTCCTTCATCTACAAGCAAATACACCAGATAGGTTGTATAGGATAGAGAAGTGCAGATAAGACCCAGCAAAAAAAAGGGGGATGGTGGGTGGGTAACTTGGACTGCAACAGTGAATACACTCGAACATCTACATTTATGGTAGGTACACAACTGTACTATGTTCGTGTTTCACTGCTGCAGTCATTACTCTTGGGTTGAATCCCAAAGTTGAGGAAGGGTGGCTGGGCTAAATAGGATTAGGAGAGGCTACGAGGCCCTGCAGGACTGCAGTGGCAAAGCCTGCTCTGGACTTAGAGTAAAGTGGTAAGTGGTAGTGCTTTGTGAAGGTGTGCACTGAACTCCAAGTTGCACCCTCTAAGATATCTTTGGTTGGTTCTTCTCTGAGGAAGGCTGCTGAAGTGGCTGCTGCTCTGGTGGAATGAGGTCTAATGCCCTTAGGCACTGATTTGCCATGTTGAAAATAGCAGAAATGGATGCAATGGTCTATCCATTTAGAAATAGTCTGTTTTGAGATAGCCTTTCCTTGTGATCCTGCAGCATATGACACAAAGTTGCTCAGTCTTTCTGAAAGCTGTAGTTCTGTCCAAGTGGAAGCGTAACTGCCTGTGTATGTCCAAAGAATGCAAAATTTTATATCTGCTGTTGATGCTGGCTCGAAAGGAAGCAGTGTGAGTTTTTCCAAAACATAATTGGGGTTCCAGGCCGGAATTGGTGCTCTCCCTGGAGGCCTAATGTTTTTGGCCCCTCTGAGGTACTGCCTTATTAAAGGATGAGAAAAAATAGGTGGTTCCGTATTGTAATGGGCAGAAACGGCAGAGGCATGAATCTTAATTGATGAGAAGGAAAGGCCTTTGTTTAGCGTCTCAGTTAGGTATTGTAAAATCTGAGGGATATTTGGTACACGTGTCAATGCCTTGTTCCTGGTTCCAAGCACAGAATCTCTTCCATTTTTCTGCATAAGATTTTCTGGTGCTGGGCCTCCTGGCCTCCAAGATAACATCCATAACAGCTCTTGAAAAAGGAGTGTTCTGAATAGCTACATTATCCGCCATGCTGCCAGATTTAAGGTCCTGAGTTGGCTGTGCAGGATCCGATTGTTTTGTTGGGTCAGCAAGTGAGAAGTTTGAGGCAATAACCATGCTGGACCTTCAGACAAGCTCTTTAGGATTGGGTACCAGAGTTGGCGTGGCCAGTCTGGTGCAATCAGTATCATTTTTGGCATCTCTTGTATGACCTTTAGGAGTACCCTGGGAAGGAGAGGCAGTGGTGGAAAAGCATATACCGTTAAATGTTTCCAGCTGAAGGACAGGGCGTCCACTTTCCATGATTGCTTGTGATAAATCCTTGTGCAAAATCTCTGCAATTGGCAGTTGTGAGGGGAGGCAAATAGATCTATGTCTGGGCATCTCCATTTCCTTATCATGCTGAAGACTTGTGGATCCAGTTTCCATTTGTGGGGATCCATGAGGTTTCTGCTTAGTTCGTCTGCCAGAGTATTTGTTTTTCCTGGCAGGAATTGTGCTTGC
The DNA here is from genome assembly GCF_019279795.1 of Protopterus annectens. NCBI lineage: Eukaryota > Metazoa > Chordata > Ceratodontiformes > Protopteridae > Protopterus > Protopterus annectens. The sequence continues at coordinate 621,022,898 of NC_056748.1, read as the reverse complement.
AGGTGAATTTGATAAGCCAATGCTGTGTTCCATAAGGTCATTGCTTGTCTGCATAGGGGTTAGGAATATGTACCTCCCTGCTTGTTTATGTACCACATGACCGTAGTGTTGTCTGTCTTTATCAGTAACTGTCTTGGATGAAGCAGGTCCTTGAAAGCTGTCAGGGCATTTTGAACAGCTAGCATCTCTTTTTGATTGATGTGAAGATGCATCTGGTTTGCAGGCCATGTGCCCTGAATACATTTCCATATGGGCTCCCCCAGGCATAATCTGATGCATCCGTTGTCAGTGTCTGTCTGGCTGTGGGTAAACTGAATGGCAGACCCTTGTTGTGGTGACAGGCTTCTGCCCACCATCGAAACTCCTGTTGTAGGCAGGGAATGAGTGCAATTACTGTCTCCAGGCTATGGCAATGCTGTGTCCAAACACTTTTTAGGTACCATTGTAGTTTCCTCATATGCAGTCTGGCATATGGAATTAGTAGAATGCAAGATGCCATGAAACCCAAGGCCTGCAGGATTTTCCTTGCAGATAAGTTGTTTTTTGTTGCCAATTTCTTGAAGTAGTCAGATGTTTTTGTTTGTCTGGCGTGAGATAAGCCATCTGGGCAGATGTATTTAAGCTTGCACCCAGGAATATTATCTCTTGAGAGGGCACTAGTTTTGATTTATTTTCGTTTACTGTGTACCCTAGGCCAATTCGTAATCTTTTTACAAACACCAGATGCTTCAGAAGAATACCTTTGTTCTCTACTTGAATTAGGCAGTCATCCAAGTAGGGATATATTTGAATTCCCTTTTGTCTGCAAAACGCTATTACTGGTGCCAGGCATTTTGTGAAGACCTGAGCGCAGTAGTTAAGCCAAAGGGCAGTGCAGAGAATTGGTAATGCATTGAGCCAGCTATGAATCTGAGGTATCTTCTGCAAGACTGTCTGATTGGGACATGCAGGTATGCCTCTTTTAGGTCCAAAGCTACGAGCCAAGCCTTCTTGCCCAGCATGGGCAGTAGCTGCTGTAGAGTCAACATATTAAATTTTGGAACTTCAGAAACGTATTTAAAATTGACAGGTCCAGTATTGGTCTCCAGGTTTTGTCCTTTCTGGGTACTAGAAAAAGTATGGAGTAAAATCCTTGCCCTTGCTCTTGTTGTGGTACTTGCTGAATGGCCCTCATGTCCATGAGGGCTGTAATTTGTTTTTGTGCCACTGCCCATTGATTGTGTGGCAGGTCTGGCATACCTTTTGACCTTGGTAGGGTGTGAAAATGGAACCTGTAGCTTTGGGACACTATGTTCAGAACCCACTTGTCTTGGGTAACCATTTGCCAATTTGATGAAAAAAGTGCTAGTTTTCCCCCTAAGGGGGCTGCCAAAAGAAAATTGCTTGGATCTGGTAGAGGAAAGTCATTGGGACTGTTTCCTGTAAGGCTGTGATTTGTCCTCTCCTCTTTTGGAGGTAGCAGCACCCCACTGTTTAGGGCTGTATGAGCCTTGGGGCTGAGATCTGCCTCTTTGTGGTCTGTCTGACACTGGAAAGGACCAATTTTTAGTGGGCCAGTTCCTGCTAAACCTGCATGGCTGCACCTGTAAGAAATCCTTGACTGTCTGCATGGATTTTGCTTTATCCTCCATTTTTTTCAACACCTCTTCTGCTTTAGTACCAAACAAAGTATCATGCTGTAATTGTGCATCTAATCATTTTTCTTTAACATTATTGGGCAGATTATGTTCCTTTAACCAAGCATGCCTTCTAATAACAGAACCTGTAAAAGCAGCCCTGCAAGAGACTTCCAGTGAATCATAAACACATTGCAAGTATGCTTTCTCACTTGTTCAGCTTTCAGCTGCATGCAATAAATCCTGCAATTCTTTGTTCTCTGAACTTTCAGTATCTGTCAACAATTTCTGTTTAAGCAGAGACATTAAATATTGCTGATATTTAAGCATATGAAACTGACAATTTAAAGCCCTTACAGCCAGGGTAGCAGAAGTGTAGACTTTTTTCCCCCATCTGTCTAGAGCCCTAGAATCCCTATCAGAGGGGACAGGGTTTTTTGCAGTGGAAGCTTTAACCCCTTTGGGACCCTGAGATATAGTTTCTGGGTCAGCAGCAGGGTTTTTATATAGGAATTTATGAGAATCCGGGACCCTGTAGTACCTGTCTGGCTTAGCAGGTGCACGGGGTAAAGAGTCAGGGGACAGGCCGGACTCTGAAAATACATCATCTACAATATCCAGGACAGGTGGAATAGCAAGGGGTCTGTGCTGAGGATGTAGCAGAAAGTCTCTGAGCCTTTTCTTAGATTCAGAATAATCTTGGCTCTCCCAGTGGAAATGCTCCCTCAAGGTATGCAGGGTTTCCCCAAAAGAATAATCCTCAGGAGGAGAGGCTGAAGGAATGGATTCTTCAGCATCAGAATCCTCATAGGGAAGCATGGAGTAATCCTGTTCAGAAGAGGAATCAGAGGAAATAGAAACCTGATCAGAAGAATCATACTCTGTCTCTTGCCTAGGCCTCTTATCAGGTGGGGGATGGGAGCCCCTGATCAAACTAATTAGGTCTTTGGCCATTTTGAGCATCTGTTTTTTAGGCATGGAAGTCTGAGAAGAAGAATGCTGTACTTGTTTCTTTGTCTTTAGAGCTGCTTTAGTCTTTGTCTTTGAAGCTGAAGATGGCTTAATATAAAGTTGTGTAGGTCTGAAGCCACCCTCAGAAGCCGGCGGCTCCGGACCCATCTGAGGGAATGATTTCCGAGTGTCCAATACCTTGAGTTTCCAGAGGCCCAGTCGGCTCCATGTGGGAGTTGGAAGCGGCCTGTGGCTCTGAGGTAGCGGGCACCAGGGGCTGAGAACCGGCGAACCGGAGACTGGCCTAGCAGAGGCTTCGTCGTCTGTTTTGGACCTCGGATGCCTATCCTTTTCCTTGTCCTTGCGTTTTTTGTAAACTCCGGTTGTTGGCTTGTCCGACGGCATTATATAATTAAATCTTCGGCCAAAGTAATGAAATGTAAAATCGAACCAACGCTTAATAGTGCGTTGGTTAAATCTAGCACAAAACCGACAACTAGCAACGTTGTGATCAGGGCCTAGGCAAGGAATACAGATAAGAGTGAAAATCCTTATGAGGTATTTGCTTCCCACAAGAAATACAATTGTTAACTTTTTTTGACATCGGTCTGGAGCAAGAAAAAAGTTTCCCCAACGGGGTACTTAGCTTTAATGAAGACTTCGGATCTGAAATTCGGATTTGAAAATCTCAGGAGTCGGCCGACCGGCACTTGCGAACTGCTTTTGCTTCGGGCACCGCGCGGCAAGAAAGACTGAAGAAAATAGCGTTGGCTGCATCTTTTATACCCCTGGCGCACTGACGTCAGGGAGGAGGTTCAGCAACCGACGCAGGACCTAGACTTTGGAATTCTGGCCGACTGAGGGTAGCCTGTCAGCAGGATAACCCAAGAGTAATGACTGCAACAGTGAAACACGATGAACATCATACTTTAGGCAAAAAGGAAGGGTTAGTCCTAAGGGATACTCCGTAAGGATGAATAATATAGGGGGCTTGATAGATAATGCCTGAAGCTCTGACATACTGCGGGCAGAAGTAATGGCCACTAGAAAAATAGTTTTCCATGACAAACTTGAGCTCACTAGATGATGCTGGTTCAATGGGAGGAAGAATAATACAGGACAGCATGAAATTCAAGCTCCATGGAGAATAAGGAGTCTTCACTGGAGGTCTCATGTGAAAGGTACCTTTGAGGAAGGCCTTGGATAACTGGTGTTGCATAATATTTAGTCCATCAATACCTAGATGAAAATTAGATCTAGCTGCTAACTGGACACCAACGATAGCAGCTGCCGCTCCTTCGTGAAAAATCTTAGTCAAGAATTCTAATATGGATGACAATGGAGCTTGGTAAGGATCAAGGTTCTTGTCAGAAGCCCAAATGGAAAATCTCTTCCACTTACTACGATACAATTTTCTGGTGGAAGGTTTATGGGAGGCCAACAAAATTCGACTTGTGTCATATGAAAGATTATGAAGCCTGGCTATACGGAGAACTGGAGCAGCCAAGCGGTTAGCATACTGCAAGGAAGGATGGAGGTCCCCTGACGGGTGTGTCAGAAGGTCTGGAACTGGGTCTAGGATCCATGGATCCTCCAAGAGATGATGGTAAAGAAATGGAAACCAAATCTGCCGAGGCCAATGAGGGGTTATAAGAATGACAGTCCTTCCCAGCCACTTTGCTTTCTGTAAAAATCTGGATGTGGCTGGCAAAAAGATTGCAGCAAGGCTGGCCCCCTTTGCAGAAAATCCTGTCCACAATCTCTTGTTTGAGGGACCACTCGTGTGGCAACAAAATTGCCCTGCTCAGCTGGTCTGCTATCAAGTTGGATCTCCCCGGGATGTGCATTGCCAACAGAAAGCACTGGTATGACACAGCCCACTGCCAAACTCTGAGGGCTTCTCGGCAAAGGGGCTAAGACTTGGTCCCGCCCTGTTTGTTCAAATACCAGACCACTGACATGTCTGTCTGTATAGCAATTGTCCCTAGAGGAAGAGAGTCCTGAAAGTACTGCAACACCAGAAGTACCGCTCTCATCTCTAGAACACTGATATGCAAATGCGAATCTTGATCCGTCCATGTGCTTTGGGCAGTCTTTCCCTGAAAATGCCCCCCCCACTCTATCAGGGAGGCGTCAGAGGTCACAGTGGCTACTGGAGGGGGGAGTGCAAAGGGGCGTCCTATTGTGACATGTAGAGACGTCAACCACCACTGAAGATCTCTCTTATAAGAGTTTGTAATCAGAATCATATGGTTCATTGGCAATTCCTGGTAAGACCATTCAGTGAACAGGAGCCATTGAACAATCCGCATATGCATCCTCGCCAATGGAATGGCTAAAATTGCTGCCGCCATCAAACCTAGTACTTTCAAGACCTCTGCGGCTGGAGCTCTCTTCTTTGACATAAATGAAGCAATGTGTTGGCGAAGAATTGATACCTTTTCGACTGGAAAACGTAGAGTGGTAGTTGAAGTGTCTATCTCTGCCCCTATAAAGACGATATGCTGCGATGGTGACAAGGCAGACTTTCCAAAGTTGACCGTAATGCCTAAGTGGTTGCAGAGTGTCAGAGTAGATTCTGTTGCCTGAATCAGTTGATGCCTGGTGGTGGAGGTAAGGAGCCAATCGTCTAGGTACAGAAACAACTGGAATCCTAGATGCCTCAGGTGAGCCGTGACCCACTGCCATACATTTGGTAAACACTCTGGGGGCTGTAGTGAGACCAAAGGGCAGGGCTCGAAACTGGTAGTGACTGGCTCCCAGCCGGAAACGCAGATGATCTCTGGATGGTCTGGTCATTTTTATGTGGTAGTAAGCATCCTTGAGATCGATTGAGCACATCCAATTGTCCTTCCCTAAAAAGGGAAGTATGGACTGAAGCGTGACCATCCGAAACCTCTTTTTTTCACAAATTGGTTTAGTCTGCTGAGGTCCAAAATGGGTCTACAGTCCCCTGTTTTCTTTAAAACCAAAAAGAATCTTGAGTAAGTTCCGAATCCTGTTTGGTCTGCTGGATGACTTTTTCTAGCAACTTACGAACCTCTGTGGTTGCTTGTTCCTTGTAACTGGTGGAATGTCCAGGATTCTCTTGACGGGAAGGGGTGGAGCGGAGAACGGTATGAAATACCCTCTGGAAATGATACTTTGTACCCATCTGCCCTTTGTAATATCTAGCCAGGCTTCTGGGTACAAAGAAAAGGGACCCACAACCGCCTCCAGAGCAGGACAGTCGGGCCTCCACACAAGAGCGCTGGTAGGGTTGGCCAGAGAAGTGATCTCTGTTACCCTGGTGTTGCAGACTCCCTCTGCCGTGAGTGTGGCATCTTCCATTATTACCCCTTCCTCTGCCCATGGAGGATTCTCCACACATGTCCTGAAAGGCTCCTTGGGCTTTCTGGAACCACACCTTCCCTCCCCTTTGGGATAAGGCCAAGTAGAGGTGGAAAAACGGACACCGACAGCAGACAGTGTCTTTCCCTCCTGTTCACACCTGGTCAATGTTTCCTTTACCTTTGGCCCAAACAAGGATGAGTCGTCAAACGGGGTGTTTACAAATGAAGACTTGAAAGGCTTCGCAAAGGAACAGAGGCACATCCAGGCATGCCTACGAAGAGCAATCCCTGTACCTGCAGCCCTACTTGAACCATCAGCTGCATATGCTATGAGACGCATGGACAAGTTCACAATGGATTTAAGGGTAGCAAGCTGGGCAGAAACTTTGCCAGAGACGCCTGCAGCTACAGTACCCTAAAGAGAATCTTCCAGCTCCTTAAGGAGATCGCTTTGCAGTCTGGTGAAATGGGTCAGATAGTTCAGTGATCTAAGAGTGAAAGTCGCTGAACTGAACATGCGTTTCCCATATCTATCCATGATCCTGGACTCTGTGTTAGGAGGATGGATAGACGTGGAAGTTTCAGACAATTCCTTCTTGGTGGCTGCTGCCACCACTATGGCATCAACAGGAACTCCTTTAGACATTAAGGGTTTATCCACGGGGGCAGAAATAAATTTATTAGGCCTCCGAGGGACAGGCTCCATGGACTCAGGCGACTCCCACTCCCTATGAGAGACCAATTGCATAAGCTCATCGTAGGGTGGAGACACCCAGGTGGTGGAAGGTTGAGACCTGAAAGCCTTCAGAAGAATTTGACTCATCCTCAGTAGGGCTTTTGGACTGCCAATTACCCCTCTGCCTAAGGATCTCAAGTATCTCCGCAAAGGAGATGTCCTCAGAGGGGGATTGAGGGGACCCTTCTGACTCATCCAAGTTGGTGTTAGGTGTCAAGGACTCCTGTGAGGAGCCCAAGTGCCTCTTCTTGCAGTCTCTTTCTGGGGATTTCCTCAGTGGGAACCTCTGTGGAAGTCTCAGAAGAGCAGGGAGCGACCAGTGGGGCTACCTGAGGCTCTGGGTCTCTACACTTGGGGTGACCAGATAGTAGCAGAAGTGGACACAAGCACTTTAAGGGAAGAAGACGCCACACCTGGTGATGAGGAAGTCTTTGGAGACAACACTCACCTCATGGCTTCAAAAGCATCACGGCTCCGATGAGGAGTCGTCGACGGACTCGAAGGGACAGTGATCCCCTCCCGCATCGATGCTGGGGGCTCAGTGCCACAGACAGGAGCCGAGCTCACCCAAGCCGAAGCCCTGAGAGGAAGAGTCGGCACCAACAAGTCAGTGCGCCTATCCTCCTCGGATCACATAGGGGAGCGTTGGCACCGAGGACGTCCGAGCAAATGCAGCAGATGACACTGGAACAGCCGTTGGCTCCAAGAGTTCTACAATCAAGTCTGCCGCCTCTGGCTCCAAAGGACCAGTACGTCTCGGAGGAGCAGTAGTCAATTCCGGAAGTGTGATCTTTGGTTCCGACGCTCGGGTTGGAACAGACAGCAATTTAGCTAGGCCTGGTGCCATTAACAGCTTATGTACCAGTCGATCCATTTTCCGAAAGGCTAGCAGAGGACCTGGAAGAAATCACCAATGATGGCAACTGGAGAAGTGGAGAAGAGGGAGTCTCGGAGACTGGTTCCAAGCCAGAGTCCCAGCTCCGTAAAGAACAGACTGTCGGCTCCTAAGGCTGTAGAGCCGAAATCACAGTATATTCCACTTTTTTTTTTATTTTTTTGCCTTAGACTCTGAGGAAGATTTTGAAGATTTGCTGGCCCCATCCTGGTCAGACAAAGCTTCTACAAAGGGGGTGCTTAATTGTTCTATAAGTTTCCTCTTCCTCTCAGCCAGCACCCTAGTAGAAAAGGAATGGCAGATACTGCAGGACTCCTGAAAGTGCACCTCACCCAAACAACAAACGCACTGAACATGTGCATCTGTCACGGACATTTTTTGTCCACAGTCTGGAAATTTTTTAAAGCCAGACTTCGGATATATATATATATATATATATATATATATATATATATATATAGTCTACACTACATATATATATATATATATATATATATATATATATAGTCTACACTACTACAGGCCAAGAAGCAAAAAAGTCATGAATAACGTGGCTAGAAACAAAAGCTATAAAAGGGAAAGGGGAAAACTTCTAAACAGTCTAAATATATCTAAGAATAAGAAAAAATGAAGAAAACTTGCAAATATGCAGAATATCCCACAAAAAGTCTCGAGCAAACGCTGGAAACCAAGAGATCAGTGTCAGGATCGGCTCTAAACCCATCAGTGAAGAATGAACAGCGAGATTGAACAACTTCACATTCACTAGACTATGCAACCCAGCATAAGAACTACAACTGATCCTCTGCCAATAATTCCTAAGGCATGAAGGGAATCAGGAAACTTGCAGCCAATTTCAGAAAATTCCTCTATCCTTCAGGAAGGGGGAAGGAGGGTGGGATGAAAGAATGAAGGCAAGATTATGGACAACAAACATGGAATGTCATGGTGAGTACATAACTTCTTTATGTTAGGTTGTCCTATCTCATCTTCATTCTTGATGGTTGGGATAGCGTCCCCAGCACCTTCTTTCTCGTGTGGCTCAAGGGAATAAAACTCTTCAGAACAGTGGAATCAAAGGATGCCCTGTTCCGGGAAGCCACATCTACTTTGTAATGAATGCTAAAGGTATGAGGGTTAACCCATGTAGCTGCAGCACAAATTAAATCCAAAGGAAGCCTGGGTTGAATGGCAGTGGAAGTCGACATAGCTCTAGTTGAATGAGCTCTAATTTCTCCTGGAAGCTGTTTATGCTGAGAGTTATAGACATAAGTAATAGTGTCTGTAAGCCATTTTGACAAGGTGACTGAGACTGAAGTTCCTTTTCTGTTTTCTGAGAATGAAACAAACAGTTGGTCAGATTTTCTAAATTCATTTGTCCTATGCAAGTAAAAGCATAACTGTCTATGGACATCCAATTGAAGCTTGTATTCTGCCCTGTTGCCATGATTGGGGAAAAATACGGGTAAGCTCAACAGACTGGTTTAAATTGTCCTCAGACCACACTTTTGGCAGAAAGGTAGGATATGTCTTGAGAGAAACACTGTCTTTGTGGAAAATCAAACAGGTAGGATGGATAGACACAGCCTGCAGTTCTGAAACCCTCCTAGGGGAAGTAATGGCTGTTAAAAAGACTGTATCAAGACAAGAACTTTAGTGGGCAAGAGGAGGCTGGTTTGAATGAAGGAAGAATTAAAGAAGATAACACCAAATTTAGATCACAAGGAGGTGGTGATTCTCTTATGGGAAGTCTTAAAAGGAATGCACCCCTCAGAAAGGCTTTGCATAATCTAGGACATTATATTGGATCCCATGTCTCCTACATGGTAGTTTGATATGGCAGCTAGTTGTACTCATACCATGGCTGCTGCGGCATCCCGATTAAAAGTTTCTGTTAAATTCCAAAATTGCGGATATAGTGGTTGCAATGGTGTCTATATGGTTTTTGTCAGCCTCAACAAGAAAATCTCTTCCATTTGCTTGCATAAAGTTTCCTAGTTGTATTCTTGTGCAACAAAACCAGACTGTGTCGTACTGCTGGGAATAGTTCTGGAAGCCTGGCTAAGATGGGAAGTGAAGTAACAAAACTGTCAGCTTGAGGCTTTGAAGAGAGGGGTGGAGCATTCCTGACTGTTGAGTCAGATGATCGGCACTGAGTCCAGGATCCAAGGCTCCTCCTGAATATGGAGCCATAGAAAGGGGAGCCACATTTGACGGGGCCAGTAAGGAACAATGAGAACTAGCCTGTAACTCAATGATTTGGCTTTCTGAAGAACTTTGGATATTAATGGAAATGGGGGAAAAGCGTAAAGAAGTCCCGAGGGCTAATCATGAACAAGTGCATCCCTTGGATTAGGGCAAAGTAGCTGCTGCATTTGGAGTTGATGGATGTGGCAGGGAGGACACAGCAAGGCTGGCCCCACTTGCAAAAAATTTGTTTCTCAATTTCCTGTTTCAGGGACCAATTGTTAGGCAGAACAACTGTCCTGCTTAATCTATCATACTGGATATCCCCAGGAAGTGCGCTGCAGTCAGAAAATGTTGAAAAGAAATTGCCCATTGCCATACTCTGAGCCTCTCGAAAGAGGGGGTAGGATCTGGTTCCGCCTTGTTTGCTGATGTACCACACCACGGAAATATTGTCTGTTTGTTATTGCAATCGTACCTGTTGGAAGAGAGCTCTGGAATACTTGCAATGCCAGAAGCACAGCTCTCATCTCTAGGACACTGACGTGCAAGTGGTATTTGTGTTCTTGCCAAGTCCCTTGGACAGTCTGTCCCAGATAATGCCCCCACCACCCTATCTGGGAAGCATCCGTGGTCACTGTAGCTACTGGTTGGGGGAGAACAAATGGTCTGCCTATCGTTACCTGCGTGGAATGGAGCCATCATTGTAGGTCCCTCTTGCAGGTGCTCATAATGAGAATCTTGTGTGATATGGGTAACTCCTGCATGGACCACTAAGCAATAAGTAGCCACTGCAATATTCTCATGTGCAGACATGCCAGTGGGACTAATGTTACTGCAGAGCTGCCACTGAACCCAGAACCTTGAGGACAAACTTTGCCTGTACTTTTTTCTTCATGAGCAATACTGACATCTGATGGCGTAAAGTTAGAATTATTTTATGAGGCAGTTTTGCTACCATGTATTTTGTGTTCAAGTCTGCACCTATAAAGGTAACATGCTGTAAAGGCAACAAGGCAGATTTTTCGAAATTTATGGTAATGCCTAGCTCTGAGCAGAGATGAATGGTGGTGTCTCTTGCCCTGGTTAGTACATGCTCAGTGGTGGCGGTCAGGAGCCAGTCGTCTAAGTACGGAAACACCCGGAATCCTATATGCCTGAGGTGAGCTGTATTTACTGCCATGCATTTGGTAAACACTCTGGGGGCTGTAGTGAGACCAAAGGGCAGAGCTCGGAATTGGTAATGACTGGCTTCCAGCCAGAAGCTTAGATATCTCCTGGATCGCCTGTTTATCTTTATATGGTAGTATGTATTCTGAAGATCTATGGAGCGCATCCAATTGTCTTCTGCCAGAAAAGGGAGTATAGACTGCAGTGTCATCATCCAGAGCTTTGTTTTCTTTATGGACTTGTTCAATCTGCTGAGATCCAAAATTGGTCTCCAGTCCCCTGTCTTTTTTGGAACTAGAGAGAAACTTGAGTAAATTCAGGATCCGATTTGGTCTGAGGGGACTTCGTGGATGACTCTTTCTAGCAACCTTTGAATTTCTAAGGTTGCTTGATCCCTTTGACTGGGTGGTATGTCTGGAATAGATCTTGGTGGAAGGGGTGGAAAAAGCAAAAGGAATGTCGTATCCCTTGGAAATGATAGACCGTACCCATTTGTCTCGAGTGATGTCCAGCCAGGCTTTTGGGTAGAGCGATAATCTCCCCCAGACTGCCTCCAGTGGAGGACAGGCAGGCCCCCTTTCATGAGCGCTGGAAGGGACTACCAGAGAACGTATTTGTTGCCCTGATTCTGCGGACCCCCCTCTGCCACAAGGGCGGCATCTTCCATTATTTCACCCTCTGCCCCTGGAGGAAAATTCACATGCATCCGGCGAAGCTCCTTGGGATATCCGGAACCCCATTTTTCTGCCCTTCTGACCTTTGGGATAAGGTCTGGTAGGGACGGACAAATGTACTCCCACGGCAGATAGACTTTTGGCATCTCGTTCGCACCTGGTAAGTGTCTTTCACTTTTGGCCCGAACAAAGACAAGCCATCAAAAGGGGCATTAATAAAGGAAGACTTGAAGGGTTCAACAAACTCACAAAGATGCGTCCAGGAATGTATCCTCACAGCTATTCCTGTGCTTGCTGCCCTGCTCGCTTCATCGGCCGCATAAGAAATGAGGCACATGGAGGAGTTTGCTATAGAGTTTAAGGTCGCAAGCCGAGAACTCCACTTGTCAGGTACTCCTGCAGCTGTAGTACCTTGGAGGGTATCTCCTGGCTCCTTGAGGAGATCCCTCTGAAGTTGAGTAAAGAGGGATAAATAATTCAGCAACCTAACGGTAAAAAACGCTAAAGAGAACATACGCTTTCCTTATCTGTCCATCATTCGAGACTCCTTATTAGGCGGATGGACAAATGAAGTTCCGGCTAATTCTTCTTGGTGGCCGCCACCACCATAGCATCTACTGGGACACCTTTAGTCAGAAAATGTTTGTCCTTCCAGGGCTGTAATAAATTTGTTGGACCTCCTCGGAATTGGTTCCACCGAATCTGGAGAGTCCCACGCCATTCGACTGACTACACACCAAGGAGCTCATCTCAAGATGGAGACACCCAAGAAGTGGAGGATCGAGAGACAAATGCCTCCAGGTATACAAACTCAACTTCAGAAGGGGAGAGGGCCTTCCAGTCACCTCTCTGTTTCAGGATCTCTAAGATGTCTGAAAAGGAGACATCCTCAGAGGGTGACCGTGGGGACTCTTCTGAATCCTCTAAGTCTGTATCTGACGTGACAGACTCAGAGGAGTCTAGGTGTTTCCTCTTACAAGTTCTCTTCCATGAGACATCCTCGAAGGGATACTCCGGGGAGGTTTCAAAAGAGAGGGTATCACCCATTCAGACGTCCTGAGGCATTGGTTCTGTACGCTTGGGCTGGAGGGATGGTGTAGAGGTTGACACTGGCCCTTTTGGGGGAAGGGTAGCTGGAGCCGAGGGTGGAGCAGTCTCTGAGGTAAGCACACTCCTCATCACCTTGAAAGCACCACAATCCTGGCCTGAGAGAGCCTCTGACTCTAGTAACCGGGAGACCTCCCCTGCACCAAAGAGGATGGCTCCGAGGCTGATGTGAGTGCCGAACTCACCTGCACCAAAGCTCCGAGTGGGAGAGTCGATCTGACGAGGGTCCGATTCGACTTTCCCCCCGGAACTGATGATGGAGTGTCGGCTACCGGATCCACGGATGGAAGACAACATCAACGAGATCGGAGCAGACATCAGAACAGAGATACTGGGGGTGGTTCCTGCTTCTGACGGTTCCACCACAACGACCTCCAGGCACTCTGGCTCCGAACTAGTCAGAGTCAGAGAAATTGAAGCTAAAGCAGATTCAGTAGTTGGCTCCACATCCTGCTTGGCTGGGCTCAAGAGGTTTTGTAAGGGCTGGTATCTGAAGCAACCTCTTAACCACCAGCTCCATATCATCATGCAACAAAGTCCTGGAAGATCGAGAGGAATGGGTGGATGATCTGTGGCCACCAGCCACCGATTGCAGCAAAGGAGACTGTGGCACGAAGTGGACTGGCTCCAAAGATGGTGACCGGCTCCTTTTTTGGCTCCAAGACAGTTCCAATGACACACGAGGAACCAGAGAGTTAAGACTTCTCAGACCCAATAGACTTCGGATCCGAAGATACTTGTTTTTCATGTCTTTTCGTCGGCTCAGAACTTGGAACCAACGAAGTTGATTTTTTTGAGGACCTATCAGAGGATTTCGAGGCCTGATTCCCTTCCACAGCCGTCTAGAAAGGTGCTTTCAATAAACCCCTAAAATCTTGTTTCTCCATTCCTGCAGGACCCTTGATCTAAAGCCATGGCATATAGAACAGGAATCCTGCAGGTGAACAGCTCCTAAACAATACAAACAACTCCTGTGCCAGTCTGTTAAGGGCATTTTTTGTGTGCATGAATCACACTTCTTAAAACCGACTGTTTAGTCTCTTTGGTTGAATCCTTAGACATTATGGCAAAAAAGTCACAACCAGTCACTAGTGCTACGAAAATAACACAACTTAAAGGTAAATCAACACTAAAGGTAAATCACACAATAAGAGAAAAAAGATAAAGTGTTTTTTTTTTTTTGTAAAAAAAAAATGAAAACGGTTAGAGGAGAGGTCTCTAAGTTAAATGACTGTCTCCTCTAACCTGAAGAGAAGCTTTAAAGATTAGTGAGAAAGGAAGGGGAAAGGACAGCCCACTAACTAAAACGGGCTAAAAAGGAAGAGTTCTCTAACTTAAATGGATTCCTAGAAAAAGGAAGAAAAAACAGCCTGGAAAAGGAGAAAAGACCTGAGAGGGAATGACGGCCCACACAGAAGCAGCAGAAAAAACAGCAGAAAACCAACACCACTCAAAAAACACCAGAAGATTAAACTACCTTAAAAAAAGGTTGAAGTACTAAGAATTTGACAGGAAAACCTCAATAAAATAGCAAAAATCAAAACTTAGCCTGAGCCAGTGAAAAAGCAATCCTGAAGCATCAAGCAGCAAACAAGATCTGGGTAACCGTCACTAGGCATCTTGGGATAGGGTATAGCCTCGAGCCAGTGAAAGCTCTCGAGCTTTAGTATTTGGCCAAGTTGGAACTGATGCTCATTTCCGAACCCAACCATCAAGAATAAAGGCGAGATAGGACAACATAGTAGTATAAATTTAGGGCAGCAAGATGGCTACGAAGGGTCTTTGGGACACAAAAATTGGCAAATGGAACAAGCAGTATAATAGTGTTCCTTTCCTAGACAAAAGAAGCAACGGTCGTACGTATCCTTATGCAGTATCTGATGCCCGCAATGGCATTTACCCTTATTAGATGACATCAGCTAACGATAACTACACCTAACCAAGCTCAACCAAAAAGAATGGAAAATTTTCCCCAACGGGGTACTTGAATTTTTTAGAAGTCTTCGAGTTTAGGAGCGAAGAGATCAATGTGACATCGTCCGCGGCTGAAAAGTTCTGAGGTCTGTGCATGCAGACATCACATTTAAGGTCCCCGGTTTATGGCCCTACGTGAGACGTCCCACGCATCTACAGCAACCAGGCTTAAGCTTTTGTATAGGAGCCAATGTTCGGGTCGCCTGAGGCAGGAAATCCCACACTAAGAATACTGCAACATAGGAATAGAAAGATATCTAAACTTCAACACTGCTAAACAACCTGCTTAAAGAGGGGACAGAAAATATGCATGTCATGACATTCAAAATCACATGGAGGGAGAGGGTTCTTCAAAGGTGACCAGAGAGGCATCTTTCCATTAAGGAGCTGTTTTGATTAGTCAGTGCTGTATCATAACCCTGCTATCTACACAGTCAAGATGGGTAGAAATAGCCAATAACTGCACCCTGACCATGGAATAACTGAGGCCTAAGGGACAGAGATACCTGATATAGGTACAGATGGTCTGTAAACTAATTCAACTTGGCACAGCATAACTCCTTAACAGAATGTCTTCTGGCAAAAGCAATTATTTCTGGTCCCTAGTGAGGAGGTCAAACAGGATAAAAGAGCCTTAAAGGAGGGTCAGGACCTGAGATGGAGTTCCAAGTAATGGAGAGCCTCATGGGTAATACCAGGGGAAATTCCTACATCACTACAGACCCAAGAGCCTGAAAAGAAATTTTTCACAACTGCTACAAGGAGATGGGAACTAGCTTTAGTCATTCTCCTCTGAATAGTGCTACAAGGTATGGAATCAGCATAAAGAATAAGAGGCCATAAATGAATCTCCCTTGGAAAGAGATCAAGAATGCATCCACTGTAAACTGGCCTTTCTTCTTTTGCACCAAGGTTACCATAGCATTTTTCTCAGTGGTTCATATGTTGCTCTTTGCAATGCTCCACTTCCAGAAAACCTATACAGACATCTTCTGCCACTGCCACTAAAGGACCTGGCTGAAGCCACTTATAACATTTACTAGCATAATCACCTCCCTTGGAATACAAACTTCAGTGAGTAATGTCTCCTTCTCAAAGCTAACTACAAGATGGACACGGGGTTGAATTTTGTGCCCCCTTGCATGTTTAAGTACCCCACAAAGGGTCACTTCTCATACCAAATTAAGAAGGACAACAGCCAGAAGCTTCCACTCCCAAGACCTTCAGACTCAAAAATATTGCCTGAAACTTCAGCTGGTTGCCAATGGGGAGGATCCTTTCCATACACTAACACTTTTCTGCACAGAAGACAAAGTAAGCTCCCCAATCGGCTCACAAAGCACTGTCATGAGAACCTGTAAACACTGCTACTAGAATGGGAGGTCACCTTGGAGACTCGTGGGATTGCATCACTGCAGAGGCAGGCAAAAGGGGGTCAAATACCAGCAAAATGAAACCAGAGTCTGAACAAGTGTGTGGTACTTCTAAAACCAGTGGCATCTCATACCTTACTCTAACACTTCATCTTCAGGGCTGTAAATGATACCAATGAAGACCGTCATAGCTACTAGACCCAGAAGGGTCTAAGCTTGGAATCCACCACAATACCCTCATACAGCCTGCTTAAATGACTTCTTGGACTGCTTCTAGGGTCAGGAACAAGCAGAACTGAAGAATATCCAGACTACATTCTACTGAAAGCAATTTTATTTTTTCATTTATTAACTGGGTACATGGGACTGGTCAAATGAACCTTTTCGACCATGATCTGGGCTTAAAACTCATAATAGGGCTCTGTTTCTACTTGAGTGGTTGCCTCCTTCCCTGTAACTGAAGTAAATTGACTCTTACATTAAGAGCTGTAATACTTACCTTATAGCTTTAGGACACCTTAGGAAACCTTGTAAACTGTAATAGCCCCGCTACGCTCGGGCTCTTTTCGCTCCCCTCCCTGCCCCCAATTTCCTCCCGCCCCCAGTACCTCCAAATTTATAGTACTATAGCCACTCCCCCCACTTTCTAGATCCTATCTGCTTTCATCTGGGATAATTCCGCCCACCCCCATTCTACTACCTACATTTTAATAGCACCTATTAGCTTTCATCTGGCATTCCCCATCCCACTTCCAGTACCTTTACCTCACCACTCTATCTTCTGGTGTTGCATCACCAGGTAAAACAGTTCCTTAACTCACTAGCTGAATCACAGACAATGATATACTCCTCTTTACTACTCCTCTTGTTCACACCATACCGCCTTACCTTGTATGAAAACCAGTTTCTCACAGGATTTCAGGTCCCAAAAGGCCATACTATCACCCCAGCTGTAAATCCTTCCACCTTCAACCATACTTACAGTACCAGATCCTATCCAACATCTTGTTCAGTCTATCAATATCTCAACCCCAGGCACATTAGCTCTAGGATCCAAACACTACCACAAAATAATAAACAAATTCCTGAAGTTCATCACCAAGTATAGACTCAACCTAATACTTGGTGGTGATATTCACCCCAACCCTGGCCCACTCACTTCAGATACACATACCCCCCTCTACTGGCAATCTAAGCTACAAACCTACAATTAATATTCCAACTAACTCTCTCCTAGTCTGTCATCTCAATATTAGAAGCATTAATAACAAGGTACATGAATTGCATGCACTTCTGGATGTCCACTCCCCTGAGATTCTCTGAAGTGTTACCACCTGGGTACAACATACGCAGGCTGTATTGTGCTTTGAGGAAGGGGGGTGGGGTAGCTGTACTCTATAAATCCGAGTTGAATGTCACCATAGATGTAATACAACCTCCTCAGATTAATAACTCAGAGATTCTTGCCACCAAATTGCAACTTAATAAAAATAAATGCATTAATATCATCTGTATGTACATTCCCCCAGGTAACAATATATCTACATTTGAAGATATCCTGCACTGGCTATCATATGTCACTACTCCCAGGAAACCCTACTACTTGGAGACTTCAACATAGACTGGGGTACCTGTTCCTCAGAATCCCCAACCACCCATATTAACCTGCATGCATTTACACAAATCGTACCCACCCCTACCAGGATAGGTAAACCCAACCAAAAAGAAAGTATACTTGTCTGGGTACTCAGTCACCCCCAACTGTACACCTCTGGTACCCTCCTTAATGGCCTAAGCGATCACCTTCTCACATATGTAATTAAGTACAAAACCATTAATTCCCAACAACCCTTACTCAGAAAGGTTAGAAACAATAAAAACCTTGACCCTGCCAAATTCCAACAAGAACTAAACTCATGTAATTGGTCTATTCTAAAACACCTCCCCTTAGAGGAAGCAGTAGCATACTTTAACAAATTCCTTGAGATCCTTGATTTGCATGCACCTGTTCGTTCAAAGAGAACCAAGGCAAAAACTGCACCATGGCTTTCTATAGAGTCTAAACTCAAAATTACCCTTATAAATAAAGCATGGGCTTTATGGCGTTCTTCTAAAGACCCTCAAGATCACATTAAATACAGGCAAACCAGGAACGAAACCAAAAAATCAATTTTACAAGACAAAAAACAATACTACTGTAATTTACAGACAGTAAATCAAAATAACCCTCAGAAGTTTTGGGCAGGTTTAAATCTACTACATCCTGGACAAACGTTAACCCCAATCCCTGCTGCTACTATTGATAAAACCCCTGAAGATGTTTCTGATAGTTTTAATCAATTCTTTATTGAGACAATTCAAGCCCTAGCTAGCCAACTACCTCCTAGCTCCCCTGGTCCTGAAAGTAGCACCCCTAGAAACCTACTCGCGTTCAGCTTCCAACCAGTCGCCACTTCACTTATCCATACCTTGATCAAAAAATTAAAACCCACTACACTTTCTGCCGATCAACTCCCTGACGAGTACCTACAAAAATCAGCTGATGCTATTGCTTACCGAGTCTCAATACTAATCAATCGAACCATAGTAGAAGCTAAAATTCCCATCATCTGGAAAATATCCTATGTAATCCCACTTCACAAAGGAGGCAGCTCTACTGAATTCTCCAATTATAGGCCAATGGCTATACTCTCTCCACTTGCAAAGATTATGGAAAAATGTATTCATAGACAACTCATGCACCACCTAATCCAAAATCGCCTTATGGCAGACACTCAGCATGGCTTCCGTCCTCATCACAGCACTACTTCAGCCCTCCTAGCCTTTACTAACACCATAAACCATAATTGCAACAATAATTATATATCCTCAGCCCTCTTTTTGGATCTTTCCAAGGCATTTGATATGGTTGATCACCAACTTTTAATCCACACCATGCAAACATTCTATCTAGATACTGGAGCCCTCCAGTGGTTTCAATCCTACCTAAATGGTCGACAGCAGGCTGTCCTCTGGCAGAACAAACTCTCTAACCTTCTACCAAACACCCTTGGAGTACCACAAGGCTCTATACTAGGGCCCCTGCTGTTCTCCATCTTCATTAACGACCTTTATACTGTCAACCCAAACGTCAGCTGTATCCAATATGCTGATGACTCTACTATGATTTGCTCAGCCACATCTCCAGTAGAGTTATGGTCAGCTACACAAGCCCACCTTTAATACAATAGAAAACTGGCTTTCTGAACATCGTCTGATCCTAAATCCCAAAAAAACTAAAATGCTGTTATTTTCACCAACACATAGGTCTACCGCTTTCACCTTTACCATAAAATCAAATGATGGCACAATAATCTCTCCTGACCTATCTACAAAACTATTAGGTGTCATCATAGACAATAATCTAAAATTTGACCTACATGTTAACCAAACTATCAAAACCATCAATAAAGAAACTAGGGTCACTTTACAGAATAAAAGTCTTCCTAACCCCTCCAGCTAAAATTGCCATAGCTCGCTCTCACCTTCTTTCAACCCTTCTGTATGCACCCCCTCTACTCTCGAATTTAAACAAGACTGTCCTTAAACTCTCAATTTGCTACAACCACATTGCCAGGTTTGCCACTGGGCTGCCTTTTAGGACACATCATTGCATCAATCTAAATCATCTTGGGTGGCTTGAACTACCCAGCCTAATCCAGTATAACCAACTGATTATGGCCTATAAAATCCTGTATAAGGCGGACAATACTCCTGCACTTAAAAATATTATCAACCCCTATAACAATCCTAGACAGCTTCCATCCTCTAACAAACTACTAATTCAGACTAGCAAAATTAATAACACAGCCGGTGATTCTCTCTTTGTAAACTCTGAAAGTAGATCCTGGAACTCTCTTCCAGCTGATATTACCTTACTTTCCACCTTAGGTCAATTTAAAACTGGACTCAAACAACATTTGTCACTTAACTGGCTATGTCAATGTATCAAGCCTGGATAACTCTCTCTAGAATGTGTAAAAATCTGTTAACCAGTTTACTGTGTAATTTAATCCTGACTTGTGCTCAGGATTAACTGTAACCTGTGGAACTTTGTTTAACTTGCTTACTTATGTAATCTCTGTAAATAGTCTGTTTGTAATATGTAATGCTGTATCGGCTTACCCTTGGAGCTTTTCTCCCCGGGCCTCCACCGAAAATGGGCATGCATCCAGTCGGACTATCCCGGTCAACAAACGTAAAATAAAATAAAATATTCACAAAGCAGACAGCGATGTGGATACATACAAACAGTGAATACACATACCAAATAAGGTTCAACTTTGTACTACAATGGCTATAGTAACACATATATATGCTATTCACAACCCCCCAACATTTTAATGACAGACTCATTACTTACAAAAGAACATTTAACAAGACTATTATAATATTTTAAACTGTAACGATGAGTTAGCAAGTAACAGAAAACAAAAAAGTTCTCATTATTAATGTGGAGTACACACACGGTTTTCTTTTAAAAGACTTGATTCTCCCCATTACATAAATTGCTCAATGCCCAGCTTTCCTTAAAACTCGGTACTCTTGAGCTTTATTCTGCATGTATTGTCTTCACAAATTACATTTATTTCTAGGGAATTTTGCAAATGAACCTTATACTGCATGTTTTGTTCCACAAATTATATTCTATGAAATTTGTTTGTTCCCTTTTCTAAAGAACCCATCTACAATTATTTTATCTCCTTCACAAAATTCAGTACTTCCATTATAGTTCTGATTTCTATTTTCTAGTAATGGCTTTGTTGGCTGCCAATAGCAATAAACTTAGTAAAGCTTTACTTTGTCTAGACAATTCAGATCCTTTACTCCAGGTCAAAAAAAAAAAAATGGGATGAAAAGCCTAAAAGGCCAGAATCAGAGCTCTCATCTCTTTGACGTTGATCTAGTCTGACTCCTGATGGGGGCTAGAATCCTTGAACATTCAGGTGACCACAGGAAGCTTTCCTTACTCCATGAAGGACGCGTCGGTGAGCAGTTCGTGAGAAATAACTGGAGGCTGAAAGGGCAGGCCTTGGTTGAACGTAGGCTGCTGAATCCACCACTCAAATTCCTACTTCAGGCAAGGAAGGAGAGGCACTCTGAAATCCAGAGGGTGGCAATGCTGAAGCCAAACTGACTTGACGTACTACTGAAACTTCCACATATGCAGTCTGGCAAGAGAGAGCACTGGGATAGAAGAGGGCATGAATCCTATGGCCCGAAGAAACTCCATGAATGGAATGGCAGGCAGAGAAAGAACAGACTAAAAAAAAAGCAGTCAAGAACAAAACCTTTGTAGGTGGAAGAGAGGCCAACATTGGCACTGTCTGAATTCTGCAGCCCAGATAAAGTACAGTTGTGTACCTACCATAAATGTAGATGTTCAAGTGTATTCACTGTTGCAGTCATTACAATTGGGTTATCCTGCTGGCAGGCTACCCACAGTCGGCCTGAGTTCCAAAGTCTAGGCCCGGCGTCAGTTGCTGTCACCTCTTCCCTGACGTCAGTGCACCAGGGGTATGCAAGATGCAGCAGACGCCATTTTCTTCAGTTTTTCTTGCCCCAGATGTCAGGAGCCCCATAAATGGTAGGCTAAATTATGCCAATAAGCAGGCATGCACAAAAAACAACTTTTCCTTCATCTACAAGCAAATACACCACATAGGTTGTATAAACCCCTTCACTCTCCAGGACAAAACCTCCTATCCTATGCCCTGGCACGCATATGGAACTCACTTCCTCCCTCTATCCGTATCACCACCAACCTCCCTGCCTTTAAAAAATCACTGCACTCACATTTAACATCCTCATGGGAATGCTCCTGCACCCACCCCAATTCCCCACCTCCTACAAACAACTATATCATATATTACAAGACACCAATTTAGCCAACTGTAACAACATCTTATCATTTGATAATCCCTACAATTCCACTCAAGGAACTATATATTTACACAACAGCAATGCTTGCTCCTATACAGAACTTAACCTAAGAATCTTTATTTCATCTGCTCATATCTTAGTTTTCCTACAAAATAAAACCCATAACTTATCACTGTAACTGCTTAACCTTTGTTTTGTTTTTTTCTGTAACCCACAAATGACTGAAATTTTAAACTGCTGTAATCTTTTTGTTACCATTGTTTAAAGATTTGTCTCTAATCTACAAATGATTGAAATTGTAAACTAATGTAATCTTTTTGTAATCTTTGTTTTGGAGCTTTTCTCCCCAGGACTCCATTGAAAATGGGTTCTTTTTGGCCCAGTGGACTATCCTGGTAAACCAACTGCAAATAAAATAAAGAAATAAAAATAGAGTAGAAAAGTACAGTTAGGTCCCAGCAAAGAAGAAGGGGGGATGGTGGGAGGGTAACCTGGACTACAACAGTGAATACACTTGAACATCTACATTTATGGTAGGTACACAACTGTACTTTGTTCATCGTGTTTTACTGTTGCAGTCATTACAACTGGGTTGAATCCCAAAGCTAAGGTTGGGAGGCTGGAGCTAAATAGGATTAGGAGAGGCTATAAGGCCCTGCAGAACTGCAGTGGCAAGATAGTGCTTTGTAAAGGTATGCACTAAACTCCAAGTTGCAGCCTCTAAGATGTCTTTGGTTGGTACTCCTCTGAGAAAGGCTGCTGAAGTGGCTGCTGCTCTGGTTGAATGTGGCCTAATGCCCTTAGGCACTGATTTGCCATGCTGTGAATAGCAGAAACTAATGCAATGGCCTATCCACTTTGAAATAGTCTGTTTTGAGATAGGCTTTCCTTGTGATGCTGCAGCATATGCCACTAGAAGTTGATCAGTCTTTCTGAAAGCTTTAGTTCTGTCCAAGTAGAAGCGTAGCTGTCTGTGAATGTCCAAAGAATGCAGAATTTTCTCACCCTTATTCTGTGGGTTTGGATAAAAAGTAGGCAAATTAATTGTCTGGTTAAGGGCCACACTGGACACTACCTTAGGCATAAATGTAGGGTTTGTCCTCAGTGAAACCCTGTCAGGATGGAAAATGATAAAAGGTTCCACAGCCATAAGTGCCTGTAACTCTGAGACTCTTCTAGCGGAGGTTATTGCTAGGAGCAGAGCTGTTTTCCAGGATAAGAATTTTATGTCAGCGGCAGACGCTAGCTCAAACGGAGGCAGTGTGAGTTTTTCCAAGGCATAGTTGAGGTCCCATGCAGGTATTGGTGCTCTCCTTGGAGGTCTTATGTTTTTGGCCCCTCTGAGGTACTGTCTCAATAACGGATGAGAAAAAATAGGTGGTTCTGTATTGTAATGAGCTGAAATGGCAGAGGCATGAATTTTAATTGATGAAAAGGAAAGGCCTTTATCCAGCATCTCAGTTAAGTATTGTAAAATCTGAGGAATATTTGGAACAACCGTGTCAATGCCTTGGGGCTTGGTTCCAAGCACAGAATCTCTTCCATTTGTCTGCATAAGATTTTCTGGTGCTAGGCCTCCTGGCCTCCAAAATAACATCCATTACTGCTTTAGAAAGAGGTGCGTCTTGAGAGGCTATATTATCTGCCATGTCACCAGGTTTAAGGTTTTGAGTTGGCTGTGCAGTATCTGGCTGTCTTGTTGGGTCAACAAGTGAGGAATTTGAGGTAATGTCCAGGCTGGGCAGTGAGACAAGCACTTTAGGATTGGGTGTACCAGTGCTGGCGGGGCCATTCTGGGGCAATCAGTATCATTTTTGTTTTTTCTTGTCTGACCTTGAGGAGTACCTTGGGGAGGAGAGGCAGAGGAGGAAAGGCATATACTGTTAGATTTTTCCAGCTGAAAGATAGAGCATCCACTTTCCATTCTTCCTTGTGATAAGTCCTTGTGCAGAATCTTTGTAGTTGGTAGCTGTGAGGAGAGGCAAACACGTCTATGTCCGGGCATCCCCAGGTCCTTGTTATCACGCGGAAGACTTGTGGATCCAATTTCCACTCGTGGGGACCAATTAGATTACTGCTTAGTTCGTCTGCCAGAGTATTTTTCCTTCCTGGCAGGAATGGAGCTTGCAGATGTACTTGGTAAGTCAATGCTGTGTGCCACAAGTTCATGGCTAGCCTGCAGAGGGGGTAGGAATGTGTGCCTCCCTGCTTGTTTATGTACCACATGACTGTAGTATTGTCCGTCTTTATTAGTAGTTGCCCTGGATGAAGTTGATCATTGAAGGCTGTTAGGGCATTCTGAACAGCTAGCATCTCTTTTTGATTGATATGTAGATGCATTTGACTTGTGGACCATGTGCCCTGAATACATCTTCCTGCCATATGGGCCCCCCAGGCGTAATCTGATGCATCTGTTGTCAATGTCTGCCTGGCTGTGGGTAAGGTGAATGGCTGTCCCGTGTTGTGGTGACAGTCTTTTGCCCACCATCAAAACTCCTGTTGCAGGCAGGGGATGAGGGTAATTATTGTTTCCAGGCTGTGGCAACGTTGAGTCCAAACACTTTTTAGATACCACTGAAGTTTCCTCATATGCAGTCTTGCATATGGAATTAGCAGAATGCAGGATGCCATGAAACCCAAGGCCTGCAGAATTTTTCTTGCAGATAACTGGGTCTTTGTTGCCAACATTTTGAAGTAAGTAGTCAGCTGTCTTTGTTTGACGTGAGATAAGCCATCTGGGCAGTTGCATTTAAGCTTGCACCCAGGAATATTATCTCTTGAGAGGGTAGGAGTTTTGATTTTTTCTCGTTTACTGTGTACCCTAGACTTGTCAGTAATCTTTTTACAAACGCCAGACGCTGTAGTAGAATGTCCTTGTTCTCCGCTTGAATAAGGCAGTCATCCAAGTAAGGATATATTTGTATTCCTTTGTCTGCAAAATGCAATTACTGGTGCCAGGCACTTTGTGAAGACCCTGGGCACAGTAGATAAGCCAAAGGGCACACTGAGCCAGCTTTGAATCTGAGGTATCTTCTGCATGTTTGACTGGGACATGCAGGTATGCCTCTTTTAGATCTAAAGTCACAAGCCAAGCCTTCTTGCCCAACATGGGCGGAAGCTGCTGTAGAGTTAACATTTTGAATTTTGGAATATCCAGATATGTATTTAGAACAGATAGGTCCAGTATTGGTCTCCAGGCTTTGTCCTTTCTAGGTACTAAGAACAGTCGAATAGAATCTGTGACCCTGCTCTTGTTCTGGTACTTGTTGAATGGCCCTCATGTCCATGAGGGATGAAACTTGTTTTTGTGCCTCTGTCCACTGATTGCATGGCAGGTCTGACATACCGTTTTGCCTTGGCAGGGTGTGAAAGTGGAGCCTGTAGCCTTGTGAAACTATATTTAGAACCCATTTGTCCTGGGTGATCATGTGCCAATTTTGTGAAAAAAGTGCTAGCTTTCCCCCCAAAGGGGCTGCCAAAAGATAAGTGCTTGGTGCTGGAAGTGGAATGTCATTGAGACTGTTTCCTGTATGGCTGTGATTTTTCCTCTTCGCTCTTGGAGGTAGAAGCACCCCATTGTTTAGGCCTGTATGAGTCTTGGGGCTGTGATCTGCCTCTAGGGCGTGTCTGTCTGTCCCTTTCTGGTCTATCTGACACTGGAAAGGACCAGTTTTTTGTAGGCCAGTTCCTGATAAATCTGGGAGGTTGTACCTGCAAGAAATCCTTGACTGTTTCCATAGATTTAACCTTGTCCTCCATTTTCTTCAACACCTCTTCTGCTTTAGCACCAAACAAAGTATCATGCTGTAAAGGAGCGTCTAATAGTTTTGCTTTCACATGATATGGCAAATTTTGTTCTTTTAACCAAGCATGTCTCCTAATGACAGAACCTGTAACAGCGGCCCTGCAGGAGGCCTCAAGAGAATCAAAACCACATTGCAAAGTATGCTTTCCAACTTGTTCAGCTGCATGCAATAAATCCTGCATTTCTTTATTGTCTGCACATTCTGCATTTGTGGGCATTTTCTGTTTAAGCAAGGATATAAGATATTGCTGATACTTAAGCATATGAAATTGGCAATTTAAAGCTCTTACAGCCAAGGTAGCAGAGGTATAAATCTTTTTGCCCCATCTGTCTAGGGCCATAGAATCCCTATCAGAGGGAATAGGGTTTTTTGCAGTAGAAGCCTTGACCCCTTTGGGACCCTGAGAGATGGTTTCTGGGTCAGCTGCAGGGTTCTTATAGAGAAATTTATGTGAATCAGGAACCCTGTAGTATCTGTCTGGCTTAACAGGGGCTGGTGGTAAAGAGTCTGGAGAAAAAAATGGACTCTGTAAATACATCATCTACAATGTGTAAAATAGGTGGGATAGCAAGGGGCCTGTGCTGGGGCAATAAAAGGAAATCTCTGAGCCTTTTCTTGGATTCTGAGTAATCTTGGCTCTCCCAGTGGAAATGCTCCCTCATAGTATGCAGTGTTTCCCCAAAAGAATAATCCTCAGGAGGAGAGGCTGAAGGGATAGATTCTTCAGCATCAGAATCCTCATAGGGAGGAATAGAGTAATCCTGTTTAGAGGAGGAATCAGAAGAAATGGAAACCTGGTCTGAAGATTCATATTCTAACTCTTGCCTAGGCATCTTTTTAGGAGGGGGATGGGAACCCCTGATCAAAGTAATAAGGTCTTCGGCCATTTTAAGCATCTGTTTTTTAGGCTTGGAGGCCTATCCAGGTGAATGCTGTACTTGTTTCTTTGTCTTTAGAGCTGCTTTAGTCTTTGCCTTTGTAGCTGAAGTAGGTTTCACATATAACTGTGTAGGCCTGAAAACACCCCCAGAAGCCGATGCCTGCTCAGTGGCTCTGGACCCATCTGAGGGAATAGTTTCTGAGTGTCCAATACCTTGAGTTTCCAGAGGCCCAGTCGGCTCCACGTGGGAGTCGGAAGCGGCCTGTGGCTCTGAGGTAGTGGGCATCAGGGGCTGCAAAAGCGCCTCACTGAGAGCTGGCGAAAGGCCTAGAAGAAGCCTCGTCGTCAGTTTTGGATCTCGGATGCCTGTCCTTTTCTTTTTCTTTTCGTTTTTTGTAAATTCCGGTAGTCGGCTGATCTGATGACATTATAGAATTAAATCTTCTGCCAATGTAATGAAATGCAAAATCGTACCGACGCTTAATAGTGCGTTGCTTAAATCTAGCACAAAACAGACAACTAGCAACGTTATGGTCAGGACCTAGGCAAGGAATACAGAAAGAATGAAAATCCTTATGAGGTATTTGCTTCCCACAAGAAATACAGTTATTAACTTTTTCTGACATCGGTCTGGAGCAAGAAAAAAGTTTCCCCAACGGGGTACTTAGCTTTAATGAAGACTTTGGATCTGAAATTTGAATTTGAAAACTTCAGGAGTCGGCCGACCGGCACTTGCAAACTGCTTTTGCTTCGGGCACCGCGCGGCAAGAAAGACTGAAGAAAATTGCATCGGCTGCATCTTATATACCCCTGGCGCACTGACGTCAGGGAAGAGGCGATGGCAACCGACGCCGGACCTAGACTTTGGAACTCAGGCAGACTGCGGGTAGCCTGCCAGCAGGATAACCCAATTGTAATGACTGCAACAGTGAAACACGAACATCACATGATCCTGAGAGGGAGCCAGGACAGACTTTTGGAAATCGATAGTGAACCCCAAACTTTGAATGAGATATGATGACCATCAGAGCATGTAACAGGCAGTTGGAAGAAGGTGCCTGAATCAACAAGTTGTCTAAAGGAAAACTATGAATTCCTTGGAGCCTGCACAAGCCAATGACAGGAGCTAGGCATTTTATGCATTTATTTTATTTTACATTTGTTTACCGGGAAGGTCTGACTGGACACAGCTGTCTGTTTTCAGCGAAGGCCCGGGCAGAAAAGCTCCAAAACAATTGCTAACATACTATACATAAGATATTTACACATTCAGTTACAAAACTGCATAAAATTTTACATAAGCATAGTGGTTTAGACATGCAATAAAAAGTATAGCACATAGTAACATTTGATTGTTGTTCATACAGTATATGTTTAGTACAGAAAAAAATTGAAGATGTACTGAAGATAACACAAGAAAGGAAAAACTAAAAAAGGAGAAGAATATAGACAAGTTCATATGAGGTTCATGACATTTTAAGTGAAAGCTTTCAACTTAGTCTACGGGAGAGTTAGTGGGTATAGATGGGGCAGTGGGGAGTAGGCAACAGTGAGTTGGTAAGTAATGTGTGATAATATATAGTTCATCTGTGGGAGTTTTAAAGAGGTTGGATAGTGGGTAGGGAAAAGGAGTTAGAAGCCAGGTGCTAGGCAGTTGCATGTCCAGGAGTTGTTTAGGTGGGAAATAAGCTGTTTTTTGAAGATGGTTTTATTAGGTTGCATCCTGATTTGTAGTGGTAGGGAATTCCGAGTCACCAGAGCTGTAATGGCTTTTGGAGATTGCAATTAGTGCCTTGTTAGTGATCTAAGTTCTTGGTTATTGGAGTAGAGGATGATCAGGTCTTGTAAGGCTGGAGTTTTGTCAGGTTGGTACAGTATTTGGTGAGCTAGTAGAAGTTAATTTAGAGCTGTTTAAGGGCCTGACAGTGGAGGATGCAATAGGAAGAGTTTGTGACAAATTTTGCTATTTGTTGTAGCATACTGAAAGCTTGTTTAAATCGCTCTTGTTTGGATTAATTAGGACAGGAGGAGCATAAAGTAAGGTAGAGAGAAGAGAGGAGTACGAGCTAGGGTAACTTTACTGTTGCTGGTCAGGAAGTTTTTACATTTGTAAAGAGTACCTAGTGTTTTGTTGATTTTGGTTATTGTATGAGCTATGTGTTTGTCAAATTTCATATTGTTGTCAATAATGAACCAGAGTAATTTGGTTTGTGTGATGGGGGAGATAAGGGTATTATCTAATGCAGAAATAGAGAATGGGGGAGTAGGTGCTGCTGCTTTGGAAGGATGAAAGCGCATAAGTTGGGTCTTTTTAGGATTTAGTATTAGCTGGGAGTTTGTTAACCAGATTTCGATGGATGTAAATGCTTCTTGGGTCTTGATTTAAAGTTGTTGGAGGGTGGGGGCAGAGCAGATTAAGGAGGAGTCATCAGCGTATTGAACTAGGTTTGCTAAAGGGGTGGCTTTGTGAAGATTATTTGTAAATATAGTGAAAAGTAGGGGTCCTAGGATTGATCCTTGGGATACTACTAGTTTTACAGGAAGTAGGGGGGGGGAGAGAGAGTTTTTCCACTTAACAGTTTGTTGGCGTTGGGAGAGAGAGTTCTGAAACCATAATAGAGTGGGTGTAGTTAGTTTTAATTCTGAGAGTGATGTTATTAGTTTTGTATGGGAGACTGTATCAAACGCCTTTGATAAGTCAAGGAAAACTAGAGACACTAGTTGGCTGTTGTTGCGTTGCATATTTACTAGGTTACTAAAATGGATGAGTGCAGTGGTAGTGCTATGGTTGGGGCAGAACCCGTGTTGAGTTTCGGCAAGAAGAGAGATGTGTTAGGACCTGGGTGTGGATACATTTTTTCATTATTTTAGTCAGTGGGGAAAGTATAGCTATAGGGTGGTAGTTTGATAGGTCAGTGGAGTTGCCCCCTTTGTGAATTGCTACAATGTAGGAGATTTTCCAGAGAAGTGGCACCTTTTGTTCCGAGATTGATCTGTTAATGATTACAGAGACTGGATAGGAAATGGCTTTGGCAGCTATTTGTAGGAATTTGGCAGTTTGTTGACTGCTTAGGTGGTGGGTTTAAGTTTGGTTTGGTGTCTACAGATTGTGTAAGTTGATACTGGTTGAAGGGTGAAGGAGTTAGGGTTATTTGATGGGTTATATAGTATAGTGGGGGTTGAGGAGTGTGGATCTGTTGACAGCCTTAATATAGAGTTGGTACAGAACTCATTGAATTGGGTGGCTGTGTTTACAGAGGTGGTGTCTATGTTTGGATGAGGAGCTGGTGATTTACCTGGTTGGAGAATACTGTTTATAGCAGCCCAGAACTTTTGTGCTTTGGTATTATGCTTAGTTTGAATTTCACTATAGTATTTTTGTTTATCTAGTCTGAATTGTTTTTTTACAGTGTTTCTCAGTTGTAAGAATGTTTGCCTATTAGGATACACTTGGGGGCAGTAGAGAGGCCAAACGGTAAAGCAGAGGACTGAAAATGAGAGGAAAAACAGAGAAACCAAAACTTCCTGAAAAGAGGGTGAACAGGAATATGAAGGCAAGCATCCTTCATATCAAAGGACACCAGAAAAGTATGGGGCAGCAACAGAGGAAACTGAGTTTGAAGAGAAAGAAGGAACCTTGAGAAAGGTGTTGAGCAAGAAGAGATCCAGAATAGGTCTCCAAGTGCCCTCCTTTTGAGGAACTAGGAACATTCTAGAGTAAAATCCCTTTCCCCACTTGGGAAGGAGGGACAGGATGACTAGTTCCCTAGGCCACTATGGACCCAAGAACCTCTGAGAAATGAGAAAGCTGGTCTAGAGGAGGTTGAGAAATCCCCTAAAAAGGAGGGAGAGACTTCCATACCACAAAGTAACCCTGACGGATAATGGAGAGAACCCAGGAATATGAAGTGCTGAGTTACAGGTTAGAAGACAAAGGGAGAGCCGAAGGCAAAAGGGAACCTGGCTGAGGGTGGAAGTGTTGTTGGGGCAAAATTGCAAAGAGAATTGGGCTTGTCAAGTAAAGGAGAATCCTGTGCCACAGAAGACTTAGCAGCAGGAGCTCCACCTACCACCCTTTCAGACTATAGTGGCCTGACGAGGCTGCCTGCGAACAAAAGCAGACCTAGGAAAAATAGCTCCTCTGTCATTTAGGAATAGGAAACATAAAAATATGTTTAAGGTCGTGCAAAGCTTTACTTTTTTCCTTGATGAGACAAATATATCAGCAGTAGCAGTCCCAAAGAGATTTTTATTATCCAAAGCAGCATCCAGCAACTTAGCCTCAATGTCTTCAGGTAATGACTGCATAAAGAGCCAAGAGTAATGCCTCATGACAGATTCAAAGGTAGCAGGTCTGGAAGAGGCATCAGCATCATCATCGCTCCCACTTGATAGAATGCTGAGCCAATTGACAGCTAAAACTCAAAATGAATGATTTCTTCAGAATCAGGAAGGTCAGAAATAACCTGATAAGCCTGGGCAATCAAGGCCAGAGCATATCATGTGGGTCTGGTAACTGATGGTCTTAAAGGCTAAAGTATAGACCTACTTTCAATCCTTTCCATTGCCCTACTAGCCTTATTGGAAGGCAAAAGCTTATAAGGCTTGTCAGAGGAGACCGATACCATAGCAAGGTCAGCAGAACACAACATAACATTTAAACAGGAATTGACATTCCTCAGGTACCTTATAGAACCTGTCCATCTTTGGAGCATGGGGCTGAGAATCAGGAGTCTTAGTGGCAGCTATAAAGTTATCTAAAAGCAGCTAACATAGGAGGTACTGCAGAAGGTTTAGGAGTGTCCATCTGAAGCATGGCATAATACCTCTTCTGGCAATCAGACACCAGAGAAGAATCCAACTTAGTACTTCATTGTTCTGGCTTCTGTGTCCTCAAAAGACAACTCTTCCAAAGAAGACTTAGGGCTAATGGTCTCTTCAGAGCCAAAGGAGGTAATATCTGAAAAGAATAAGATGAGGACCTTCATCAGACTCTGAATCCTCATCCGAGGAATCAAGTTACCTAGTCCTTTTAGAAAGGAGTTGAATGAAGTCCAAGGGGGAGTACGCACAAAAAACTCTTGGAGAGGTCTCAGGGCCTTTAAGGCATTAAACAAGCTGTGAGTAAACTCCTACCACTGCCTTTGAGGGTCATTAGGATGTACAGAAAAATGTTTACGTGTTTTTTCTTGGTAGAGTTGTCAGCCCTAACAAACACCAGAGGCTCTGAACACTGACAGGATTCAATAAGAGTACCTGGAACCTCTTCTATGAACATAATCTGTGGAATCCTTCTAAGGCCATCTGACATAGTAAACTGTGGTTCCCCCTCAACATCTGGAGCAGACGCCTGCACAGCTTCAGAGGATGTGCAAAAGGAAGGATCCCTGCCAGTCTCTGATGTGGTCATGGCAGCGGAATGTGAAGTCAATAACGGACAGCCTACAGAGCTATCACCTACTTCTAGAGAGATGTCTGGTGGACGCTGGACAGCCAAAGAACCCAGTTGAGGTTTCTTAGCCTTCTTCTTGCTTAACGGAAGTACCTTGGGGTTAACGGATTCTGTCATGTTAACCTGGACTAACTGTTTAAGCCTCTGGTTCTCAAGATAGATGGCCATGAAAGACAACTGGGTTCTAAGAGTCTTAGGCAAAAACGTCTTATAAATACTACAGGAGGTATGATTGTGGGAAGCACCTTTATGAAAAAAGACACTGCTTGTGATGATCCTTATAGAAAATCTGCCTCCCACACTGAATTTCCCTTCTTGGATGACAAACTCCAGATAATCAAAGGAAAAACAAGACCAGTAGTAAAAAGGAAAAAACTGGGCACTTAACAGCTAGGCATTTAGCACAGCAGAGAGCGTTTAGATGGACAAGAGATGAAGGCGTTTGGATTGGTGGCAAAGATATCCTGGATAACTGTGTCCATACGTTACCTTTATGCCCACGACCTGTAAGGGGAGCATGTGTGTGATGTAAGGCACACAGGCTTTGGTATAGTGGCTGGACATTGGGCTATGCTTGGCAGGAGACCCCTAAGGTGAAGAATACTGGAAAGTGATACAGAAGGACAGCTGGGGAGAAT
This sequence comes from Protopterus annectens, assembly GCF_019279795.1. Lineage (NCBI taxonomy): Eukaryota > Metazoa > Chordata > Ceratodontiformes > Protopteridae > Protopterus > Protopterus annectens. The sequence goes on along the minus strand of NC_056748.1, from coordinate 620,990,185 downwards.
CAAAGTATCCCACATAACTTTGACCCTCTTCCAATCTCAAATTTCTTCAACTTTCTATTAACAGTCATCCACTCCTTCTCCATCAGTTGATAAAATACTCCTGACCTGTACAAAACATTAAAGGGACTAAAGACATTTTCACTGCTTGTATCTTACAATTCATCACCAACAGTGTTCAGTTTCTTAGTTTTTTGAAATATCTTTTGTTTAGCACCTTCTCATATGTCCTTAGCTGCTATCAAGGGATTCTTTTCAATCCACGCATCCAAACATTTCATCTCACTAATGTCCCAAAAGTATGGGTATTGCTGAAATAATTCATGCATGACTGCATAGTTTACTGCTAGAGCCTTCATTTTACTTTCAATTATTTTATATCGAGACAAGCCTTTAAACTGTCTCAATGTTCCATAACACTGAAATGTCGTCTTCTGGTTTTACCAAGCAGAAAATATAAATTGCAAATAATGTTAACTTTATTATAACCACACAAGTCATATCATTGAATTTATGAATAATTACCTTTTTTTGCTAAGAGGGCATCCCCGCCTGGTTCCTCTATTCAAATACAGCATGTCAGTCTGGACCCTTCCCACCTTCCATCTGTCTTTTAATATATCCTCCTTAGTAACCCTTTTATTCCATCAAGGAACGCAAATGCTACCACTGACTCTAATCATAAAACCTCAGCTTACCCTATTCAAATGCTTTCTCTGCATCAAGGCTCACTAATTGCATCAGTGTTTTATTACACACAGATTTTCTCTGGATCATCAATGTCTAGTCAGAATCAAAAGTCGAAGTAATTTTGTCAGTCAATGATACACAGTATCAGCTGAATGAAATTTCGTTCCTCCAGCCCATGCACATAAAAACAGAAACTCAACAAACACGAAGCAAAAAAATAACATATACAGCAGCAGTGAAAAGAGCTAACCAAAGACCAAGAAGCTTGCAAACAGAACACGATTAATTTCCCATGCATCACTATCAACAATACGTCCCAGTCTTTCCTGACTTTCCTCTTGACACCACGGACATACAACCACTGCTACTAGGGTTGCCACCTTTCCAAATGGCCAAAGTGGGACATTTGTGCTACAAACATAAGATTTTGCAGGGCTAAACATACCCACGGCCAGTACAAAGGACAGGACTTCAGTTGTTTGCCTTAATAAAAGTTTATTCTTGTAGCATTTTTGTTCCTTATTCTGTTTCGTATAACATTTAGATGTTTCAGATACAGAATAACTGTTTTATGCAACTATTACATACAATATAGAAAATAATTTTGTCCTAAAATCTCAGGACATTTGCCATTTTCTCACAATATTTTGCAGGACACAACTGCCCAAAGAGGGACTGTCCCTCGCAAAGTGGGACAGGTGGTAACCCTAACTGCTACTTGCAGGTCTGAACTGCCACTCCATCACCAGCAGCATCCAAATCTAAGTCCTTCCGATCACATACTTTGCAACTGCGGTTACCTGTAGGCCCGAATGTTCATCACCAGCAGCAACCAAGTCCAAAGATTGTCCTTCTGACACCTCCAACCCTTGCAAATCACCAACTAGACCATTTCCATCTTCCAACACCAACCGCCACATTCCAGTGAAAGTAAATGTGGTCCATTACATCTATGTCTCCTATTTCCCTCACTCCTTATCAGCTCGGCTCACCACTGCAGGCCCAAACTTCCACCACTCTGAATGTTTTCGCAAAAATTTCCAATAAGTGACAACAATGGACATTGTTAACATCTTGCTGCAACATACAGCAACTCGGACAAAAACAACTCACCATGACAAGAAAAAAATCTCAAATTACGAACGAAACAGAAGTGCACAATAGGAGCCGGAGAGGCCATTGCCATACAAGGCGCCACCATGTTAGCCCATGTTCTACAAATCGGGTGTCCAACAGGAAGCCTGAGGGACATAATCCAGCCCACTAAAGTACTGTATCTGGCCCATGACATTCCTGAGTGAGAGAACTGGTCTAAATATAAAATTAAAATTATTAAATAAATTTGGTCCAGTGCATGGTAATTGTGCCCTGTCATTTTAAATGTGAATTCAGGACTTTACAGGTAGTGAAATGTCAGCATGTGCACATATACTTTTAGGAAGTTATGGCATGAGTGTACCCTTCTCATTCCAGATTCATTAGTTTCAGTAAGTATGTTATGCAAGTGTTTGTACTTGTGCACCTACGCATGTAGGAGCGTGTGTGTGTATGTCATACGTCTCTGATTTTGACTGACATTTGGTCTGTTCACCATGGAATTTGTTGTTTCCTTGAAAACAGATGAGGATTTCAGATACTAAATGATGATGAGCAAAACATGCAATTTTCTATATTTGTAAGAGCATTATTTTGAGAACTTGTACATCCTATTGTTTTTGGTGTGCGTGTGTTTTTGACTAGTATCTCAAGTGTCCCTGATTTTGCATCAGATTTTTGGTCTGTTCACAGTGGGAATTGTGGTTTTCTGAAAAAACTTTGAGGATTTGGGTCACTAAATAAAGAAAAATGCATTCAAATTCATAGCCTGTTATTATATTATTTTCTGAGTATGTAAGAACAATATTTTCAATTAGCCCCTGATTTTGAGAATATGTCCCTCTTTTTTTATTTTATTCAAATGTTGACAGCTATAAGGAGTACTTCTCAAATGTCCGAGAGTACCAAAGGTCTCAGATTTTCCCTCATTCTTTTGATTATAAAAGCGGTTTTCTACTAAATTAATAGAGCAACAGACTGTGAATTTGTTAAAGTTACTAAATCACATTAGACATTTCAGTTACATTTTATATCCTTCAGAAAAAGAATTCTGGCAACTTCCTCAGTATGTAAATACAATGTTACAGTTGTCTGTTCATTACCCGGGCAGTGAACAGTAAGTCACGAACACAACTTATTTCTTCCTTGAAAGAAAAAAAAAATAAGACCAAATTTATTTTCCTACTCAAGATTTTTGTTCTGGCTATTACTGGATGAAAAAGCTTTAAATTGCACCTCAGAGTATCTAAAATATCCATGGCTTATGGGGGTTTAGTAGCACCAGATTAATATTTTTCTGCAGTTAGTACTGTGCAGTCTTGGTTGCATGAAAAAGCAAAGCTGAAGACTAATACTGAAAATTTCATTATTTTCATTCACGCCATCATTGGGTCAAAAGGTGAGGGGGGAGCTTTAAAATGCACCACAGAGGATCTAAAACAAAACATGGCTTCTGGGGGCCTTGCTAATCCCAGACCCCCAGCTTAATGCACTTATTTTCTACACAGTTATTATGCAGCCTTCACCAATTAAAGTACATTGAAAGGATGCAGAGAAAAGCAGAGCTGAAGAGTAAAACTGAAATGCCTTCCTTCAGTCGTGTTTGTTCAGACCATCAGTGGAACAAAAGGTTGAGATAAAAGGTCTAAAATGCATCTCAGAGCATCCAGAAAACCATGGCTTCTGCACCACACCCTGCATTGTTAATTTATTTTATCCACATTTAGTACAGTCCAGCTTTGGCCAGCCAGGCTATGTGAAAATGGCAAGAGTTAAAAGCTGAAGATTAAGACAAAGAATGCAAACATAAAGGAATTGGGGGGGGGGGATAAGCTAGAAGGCACAGAGGGGCCAGAATGCTGGGACAGCACTGGGGAATGCGAAATGGATGTGGCAATGGGTAGCTCACTGCCTAGGACACCATTTTTGCTAAGCCAATCCCTACATCTCTGTATACTTCACTGGCTGATGCAAAATAAGTTAAGTGAATTATGCTTATGCTTACCTATTATGCATATTTGACACAGAATTATTTTAGCCGTCCCCACACCTGTGTGCTTGTGTGTGCATTTTATTCATAAAATTAGAAGTGAAAATGACTGTACAAAGTAAAACTATCAGTTATATTGAGTTTGAATATGCATCTTTTTGTTGCATACGTGTGTTAAAATTGCTGTGCATACCCAGTTGATTTAATGGAGGGTTCATAGTTTGAAAGTAGAAAATGAAATGTTTTTCCCTGCAACTGTGAGAGTTATTGATGGTGAACTCTTATTTTCTGTCTGTACTGAAACAGTAATTGAATTACATGGTGATACTGTTCAGTTTGTCTTCCTATTGTGATCTTTATTTCAGCCTGCACTTTTCTTTCAGTTTTTCCTCGGCGTTGTGTGTGCGATGATTTGTGCACTTGTTGATCACAGTGATGTGGCCCTCGACTTTTCCAAGCATATGTGGCCCTGAGCTAAAAAGTTTTGGATGCCTCTGTTCTATAATATTATAAAATTACTGCCTCTCCTCCTTGAAACCCCACTGACTCCATTATCTTATCATTTTTTGTAACATCTCTGCCATTCTTTTAGCTGATACAGACAAATACTTTTTAATCATGGATTAAAATCAAAATAGGCCTGTACAAAGCCTAATCCGAACAGTCTATTTTCTTTCAGTAACACTACCACTGCTTATTTCCAAGATACATGCACTTCTATTTTAAAATATTGTTGAACAAAGCCTTCCAGATCTTTCTCACTTTCTTCCCTCCTAACTTACAAATGTTCACAGGTTTTACTTCATCTCATCCTATTAACCATGGAGTCTCAGCTTCCTCTACTCTTGGCATAACCAAGTCTTTTACAAATATTTCCATTTGTATATTTTCTTAGACATCATTCTACTGCTTTATACAAAGTTTCATAAAATTTCTGAAATACATCTACAGAACCTCTGAGTATTTTCTTGCCACAGGCCTCCTGTACTTGGCTACAACTCTTTTCACTTTCTAAAACATAAATCCATGTGTTAATAGTTCTATTGTTCTAGAGTTGTTACAAAATAGTAAGCAGCAACATTTCTAAATTCCTACATTATTTATTTATTCATATTAGTTAACTGGTACAATCTAAATGTACAGTTGTCAATTTTCAGTTGAAGCCTGCGGAGAAAAGATCCAAACATTATTAAGATGATATAAAGTAACATGTAAAATATACAGCATATGCACAATACTTGTGAAATACAGTAGCACAGATTACAGCAAAACAGTATAAGCAAGGTTATCGTCCAAGTCATATAAGGATTTTGTTTTATTTACATTTTGGTTACTTGGGTAGAAACAAAATGTTTGAGACTTAATAGTGATAAGGGAGATCTTTAATGAAATCTAAACAGGAGGTTTTGTAAAATACAAAGGAGAGATGTCCTGGGTGTAATGGGAGGAGGATGAGTGAAAAAATGGTTACGAGACTAAAGGAAAATATTTCAAGTCTTTGGGATGTTACGTAGCAACTACTGACAAAGATATGCTAGAATAGAGATTGGAGAAATTAATGTGAGTAGGACATTTTTTTTAAGAAAAGCTTTAGTTTTTGTTAAGATTGCAGTATTTGTTTCAGTATACACAAGTCCACTTATCAAATATTTCCTAATGCTTAGCACTCTGAAGTTGCTTCTCTTATGCAAGATTTCCCATCTTTTGCAATGCTTTAAATTTTGTCAGCTTTTGAAATTATCTATTTCCCATAGCGCTCTCTCTTATTTCTACAGTACTTTAAGTCCATTTTCATGTCATCCCACCAATTGTGCTTTCTGAAATAATTTAGATCTTCCTAATAAATCCTGAAATGTATCCACTACACATTCCTCAAAATCCTCTCTTTTAACAAGTGCCAATATCTCATTTTCTATTACTGTCTGTCTTGTCTCCCCTTTTACTGATGTGTGACTCGATATCTACTTCTGTTTATCGGGGTAAGTCAACTGATCAAAATTAGAAGTTATGTACCTACCATAACTTGACATCTGTGTTGTCCGTTTATATTCTTCTTCATTGCTGGGTCTTGGATCTGACTTGGCCACTTCCCAAGACTTTAGGATCAGTATCAATCTCCTCCCTCTACCCATAATGCACTATATATGCCTTCCTCAACTCTCCACATTGCATTTACTGCCCTAGAACTGAAAGGATTATAGCAATACTACAGAGAAAGAAAAGTATCTGAGCCTCAAACCTGGAACCTATGGGCTCTGAAATTGTTCCAAGCACTTCTCAAAGTAGGGCTTTCAGGATCAATGAAAGTGGAGCAAGCATAAGAGAGACAAGGGGACCAAGTGTGGACTATATCATCCCTCGGTGACTCCCCCTTTGGGGGGGGATCAGTGTGAAGTTCAGAAGAGAGGCGAAAAGGTCGCAACAAGGTTGGCCCCCAACAGCTGAAAATCTTGTTTGCCACTGACTGGTTGAGGGACCACTTGTGAGAAGTCAGAAAGGACATGCTGAGTCTATCCTCTATAACACTGGTTCTCCCCGGAATGTGCACTGCAGTTAGAAAGTGGTCTGAGGACATTGCCCATTCCTAAACTCTCATGGCCTCCCTGCACAACAAGTACAAACAGGCTCCTCCTTGTTTGTTGATGTACCAGACTACTGACATGTCTGTGAGAATCAAAATCGTCCCCAGAGGGAGAATGTCCTGTAAGGATTGCAACATTAGGAGGACTGCTCTCATCTGTAGGGCACTGATAAGCAGATTGGTCTCCATGGATGACCACATGCCTTGGACCATTTTCCCTTGGTAATGCTCCTCCACAGTGAGAAGTGTCCGTGGTCACTGTGGCTATGGGGGGGGGGGGGGGGCTGCCCAGATAAAGATCACCTGATTGCATCCAACACTGTAAATGATTCCTGCAGATCGAAGACAGTTTTATGGGAACTGAAAGTGGTTGTAGAGGATGAACCAATGAACTGCTATGGTCTACAGAAGAACCCTGCTGATAGAACTAGTTCGATTGCAGTTGCCATTGACCCCACAGCCCACAGAATAACTCTTGCTGGAGAAAAAGATAAGACCTAATAAGTCCTGAACCTGTTGTCTTAGAGATATTATGTAATGCATCGGTAAGGAAGCCACTTGTGTTGTCGTGTCCAATTGTGTTCCTATGAATTCTAGGTTCCGAACAGGAGACAAGTTTGACTTTGCCAGATTTATCGTGATGCCCAGGTGGATGAAAATCTTTACCAGATAATCCCTGGACTGTAGCAGTTGATGCCTTGTCGGTGCTGTAAGGAGCCAACTGTCTACATAGGAAAACACCTGGAATCCTTTTACCTCAGGTGAGCAGCTATGACTGACAAACATTTGGTAAACACCCTGAGAGCTGTGGTGAGTCCAAACAGCAGTGCCCTGAACTGGTTAGGACTCTTCCCAGCTGAAAGCACAAGTGTCTTCTGGAGCACCTGTCGATTTTGATATGATAGTATGCGTCCAGAAGACCCACAGAGTATATCCAATCATCCTTGTGCAAAAGTGGCAGAGCTGACTGAATTGTAACCATTTGGAACTTTGACTTCTTGACGAACTGATTCAAGTTGCTGTGGTCCAGAAAAGGTCTCAGGTCCCATTTTCTTTGGCACTAAAAAGAAGCAAGAATAAGTTCTGAATCCTCTTTGTTCAGTCGGGACATCTTGGATGACACTTTTTTTGTAGAGGTTTTTGAACTTCTTGAATAGTGTACTCCCTCTGACTGGGTAGTACATCAGGAAGTTCCCCTATTACCTGGAGATAACAAGGGAAAAGGGAATGTAATAACCTCTGGATATAATGTTTAGCACCTAGGTGTTTGTTGTGTTTTTCCAGGCTTTTAGGTAGAAAGATAGGAGACCCCCCAACTGCCTCCATAGATGCCTCTAGGGTGACATCTGCCATTAAACCCTCCTCCTCTGCCTCTGAAGGAAGTGCCCTCGCGTGGGACTTGGAAGGGTCCTTGAGACTTCCTAAACCAAGTTTTCTGCCCTTCTCATTGATTCCTAGAGAAAGTCCTCTGAGGAGTGGGAAACTTGATCCCCACAGCAGACAAGGTATTCACTTCTTGCTCGTTGCAGGTTAGTGTCTTTCACGCATGGTCCAAACAAAGAGGAACCATCAAAGGGGGCATTAATGAACAATGCCTTGGAGTTTACAAAGCTGCATCCATGCATGTCTCCTAATGGCTATGCCTGCAGTAGCTGCTCCTGAGGTGCCTTCTGCCGTGTGTAAAATCAACCTCATAGAGGAATTTGCAAGGGAGAAAAGAGTAGCCAGTTGTGGAGAAACCTTTTTCAAGTCTTATTCTGACATGGTCTATACAAGAGAGTTGGTTAACTCCTTAACCAGGTCTCTCTACAATCGGGTGAAGTGCACCAAATAGTTTAACAATCTCAGAGCGAAAGTAGCTGAGGCATAAATGCGCTTTCCATGTTTGCCCAACGCCCTAGACTCCTCGTTTGGCAGATGGACAGTGGAGTTTTATTTGGCGCATTCCTTTTTGTGACTGCTGCAACAACAATGGCATCTACCAAAACACCTTTACTCCAATGTGGACAAACAGAGGGCGGGCTAAGGAACCTATCGGTCAACATAGGGATAGGCTCACCATATCGGATTCCTCCCAGGCTCAGTGGGGAACTAAATCTATCAGCTCATCTGCCGGGAGAGGCACCCAGGATGTAGATGGGCCCCCCAGAAAGCGTTCAGGAACATCAATTCCTTAGGAGGAGGAAGTTGGGAAGATCAGCCAACTTTCTGCTCAAGAAGTTCTAGGATGTCTCCAAAAGAGACATCAGGTGGTGATCACGGAGATCCTTGTCCCTTATCGAAATTGGTGTCCTCCAGGAAAGACTCCATAGGAGAGTCTATGTGCCTCCTTTTTCTCTTTCTTTCAAGGGACCTCCTCCATGGAGTATTATGGGGATAGGTACTGGAAGAAGGGGGGACTCCCTGGGGGGGTAGCCTGGAGGCTCCTCGGGACAGACTGACCTAGGCTAGTAGTGATGGGCTCAGTGCTCAGATCCAATGAAGGATGGGGCAACACCCTGGATATGAGGAGACGACTCTCTAATCCTAAAGAAAAGCCCTTTTCTGAAACCCAGAAGGCCAATGGAGCCAGGGAGACCCCCCCCCCTCCATCTGAGCTGAAGTCACCGGAGGGGAAAGAACAGAGCCATCCACAGATTTGAGGCCTCTAGACAGAACCGGACCCAAGCTGTCGAAGCCAAAGGCAGGCCTCCAGAGTCGGCACCGATATTTCAGATCTAGAACACGCTTTGATCTGACAAAAATGGAGCAGGGCTGGTCAGGGATATAGTCGGAGATGAGGAAGAAAGCTTCCTCAGATCTGAGGGACTCTCTCAGGTACTCAGTCTACAAGGATTTCAAAACCAGAGGTCAGATCAGAAAAGAGTTTGCAAGGTAGGAAAAGGTGCAATTATGGAGATGGGATGGAGATGGCAAGACCCCCATCTGGATCTGTGCCATGAGGACCTCCAATATCATCCTGTCCATACCGGTCTTGGTGAACCTTCGGGAAGTCGTGAAAGATCCAGAGGAAGCATGCCTTGATATGGATGAAGTTTAAAGGACCTTCGAGAGAAGTGGGGATACCAGTTCCACCTCGAAGGCTGTTGTAAGGCTCATAACCACCAGATCCAAAGTTTTGGGATCCAATTATGGGTGCCTGAAGCTGGGGATCACAAGATTACAATCACTCTTTCTGGACACAAAGGACCCAGGATCTGTAGGTGACTTTGAGGTGCTCGGAGCAAAGGAAAATAAACCAGACAGAACCTTCAGATCAGACACATGATTCAACACACCTGGACCACAGACGATGGATCTGAAGAGATCTGAAGACGACTTTCTGGAGATGCTCGGATCCAATGTAGACTGATCAGAGACCTTAAGTCTTTTCTGAGCATACTCTGAAGAGTCCCCTGAGAAAGCTGAGAGGGGGCACTTGGAGCCAAAATGTTTAAGGGGGGGTAGAGCTCCAGAAGTGGAAGACACAGTGGAGGCCCTTTAAAACGAGCTTGTTCCTGCGGTCGCCCAATGTTCGAGGATTGCAGGTCCTAAGCAATAGACACACTTCTTGTGGGCATCAGTGTTTGGGATCTTGTGCCCAAAGGAAGTGCATCTCTTGAAACCTGTTGGTATCTCAGACATGACCAGAGAGAGAGAGAGGCCACTACAGGTGCATGTGCACGCGCAACAGAAAACCCCAGTTGTCACTAAGAGCCAATAACTACATTAACTAAGTTTTAAACTAGAAAAAACACGTTTTTATTAACAGAACAGCAGAGTGCCAACAGCACAACAGAAAGGCATGCAAAGCACAACAAATGAGATCGGGGAGTTGAGGAAGGTATGGTGCATTATGGGTAGAGGAAGGAGCTCAAGACTCTGATCCCAAAGTCTTGGAAAGTGACTGAGTCAGATCTGAGACCCATCAGTCAGGAAGAATGAAAAGGACATCATCAGATCTTATCATTTACGGGCATAAACAGAGACAAAAAGTGAACATAAAGATAAACATTTGATAAAATCTAAATGCAAAAAAGTAAAAAAATTACAAAAAGTGAATGATAGGCATTTGAAAAATCTAAAGAGAAAAAGGTTAGAAATTACTACAAAAATTACATTTACAAAGGCAGAAACTTTTCTAAAAGTGATCTTTTCATAGCAGATGATAAAGTCTACGGGTTGACGTTGACAGTGTATAAGATACAAGATATCCGTGAAATTTAAAAGGCAAAAGTTAAGATGAGGTGCAAGAAAGACAGATAAGTACAAGACACAATTGTGGAAATGTGTAAAGAAGCAACAGTTAAAGACTAAGGTGTAGTTTGCAAGTAAACTGGAAGACAGTAAGACAAAAAAAATATTTACTGTAGCATACAGGCAGGAAGAATGAAAAGGGGAGGCTAAGTTGGTCCTTAAATTATACAGCGTTTAAAGGGCAGAAGCACTTTTTTATTAAGGTGGGTAAAGGTCTTTTTGAAATCTGGAAAGTTTGGAATTTTCTAAGATGAAAAGAAATAAGGATTGGTTGACTGGATCTGGTTCTTGGAGCTGAAAGAGAGGGGAAACAGACTGAATTGTTGCCGAGGATTAACACAATTGTTTTTTCTATTAGCTGGGTTGAAAGTGGGGCCAAGTAGTGAAGTTGCATTAGTTTGAATAATTGACACCTATTAGGAGGTTGGCCCACTGTTTAACAGGCAGACATTTTTTCCCAAAAGTAAGGCAGTGGTGATGTCATGGGGAAGTCATGCAGGAGTGCTAGCAATGAATTGATAAACTGAACTACAGAGGGTTTGAAGTTAATTTGAGTTTTGTAAGGATGAAGCAAAAATGCAAAGGCCATACTCAAGCTGGGCTGGCAAGACACTTTTACCAATAGCAGCTCTAGCAGGAAAGGAAAGAAATACAGAAAACAATTTCTTGTTTTTTTTTCCCTATATGTAAAAGGAAACCAAGAAACTGACCACGCCAACGACCAAGGTACCTTGAGGATGTGGTTCCAAAAGTGCTGTTAAGTCAAAAGTAGAAAGTAAAAATGGGTTGCTGTCAAGTCTCTGGGGAGTGCCAAACAGCACTGATTTGTCTTTACAGGAGTTAAATAGCAGCTGTGAAGAATTAGCCACTGCTGAAGTTGTAACTGAATTATACAGTGGGAGGAGTTGGATCTACAGATAACCAGATAATCAGTGTAGAGGAAAGGCATGCAGGATAGATATGAAGGCAGTTTGTTAATGAATATGAACAGAAGTGGTAAAAGGATTTATCCTTGTGGAACATTCTTGATAAGTGGGGCAGGGTGCAAATGGGATTTACTTAAGCTGACTTTAAAGTAACATTTCTCAAAAAAAAAACTTCTGAATCACAGTAAGATATTGTTAGCAATACCTATTTCCATGAGAGCACATAATTACTGGACGGTTTCAAAGCTTCCAGTTAAAGACACATGGTCCTGTGAAATGTAATTTCTATCCAATCTAACAGTCTTACTGTATCTTGGTGAACAAAATGTAAATTTATTAGCATTGTAGGATGGTCTGTCTGGGAATAAGTTGCCCCTTTTCAGCACAGGCCCTGGAAGAAAAGCTCAAAGTGTAACAGTTACAAAAGGTTCAAAAAGCAGATTAAAAAACGTAATGATTTAAGCAACTTTACAGCAGCCGCGGTGGTGCAGAGGTAGCTGTTGCCTCACAACAAGAGGTTCTCCTGTTTGATTCTCGGCTGGAGTGTCTTCTGTGTGGAGTCTGCATGTCCTCCCCACGGTTGAGTGGCATTCAAAAGACATGCGTAGAATGGGGGTGCATTCGCTGAAGGTTGGGCATCAAGCTGGCACCTCGGCACCCGTAAAAAATCTACTGCCGATCATTAACGGACCGGAGTTCCACTGTGGCAACCCCTAACTGGGAAAAGCCAAAAGAAAAACAACAACAGAATGAATGCAAACAGAATGCATAGCAGAACAAACTTTTACAAAAGACAACACATACTAACAGATAACACTTTCTGTGGGTCATGAATAAAACCCTAAAAGATATAGAGCAAAGGTTGAAAACAAAAAGTGGAAGGAAAGAAAAAAAATAATTAATTTCCAAGAGCATGCTTTTAAAATGTGAAATGTGAAGAAAAAGTATTTAAGTAACCTGTTAGTGGAAGTGAAAGTTATACAGCAATGTGTAGCAGTAAAAAGATAAAAAGATGAGCTTGACAAGCAACACCAGGGAAATAGGTAGCGGAACCAGCAGAGAAAGTGACTGGATCATGAAATGATGTGACAGAGGTTGAAATATATGATTAGTAAATAAGCTGAGTGAGAGGAAGGTTGAGTAAGATGATGTAGGTGTACTGTTGTGAAACAAAGCAGTAAGGTGACAACGTATGGTATGTGCTGGATAGAGGGAGACAGAAGAGGGAGGTGTTGTGAAAGGTGATGAAATAAGAGGGGGAGAAATCAAGGTAGTGAGCCATGAAATACTGAAGGGGAATAACAGGGTTTAAAAATAATGGTGGTGGGGGCTGGAGTATGAGAGGAGAAGAAAAGTGAAGGAAGTGGTAAGGAAAAATGACAGAAAAGCAAGTGGTTTAGGGATAGAGTAGTAATAAAGAAACATAAAAGAAAAGCAAGTGACTGAGGGATTGGAGAAAGGATGAGAGACGTAGCCTACACATATATACTAGTAGCACTGCTTAAAATAGGTGGAGGGAATTTTTTGTCTAGCCAGGAGTTGAGCAGGAACACGGCCATTTGTTCATGAGGTACTGCTCTAACTGAAACCTGAAAGACTTCACAAGATATTTGTTTAAGGGCAAGTGGGATGGATGTCCAGATTTTAAAGGTGTAGGAGGAAGACACAGGAAGTCACAAGCAAAATTGTTTGATTTAATTATTATTAGTAGTATATTTACTGAATGAAGAGGCCTATTTGATGAATAGTGTTGAAAGATGCAAGTCAGGTAAATAGTTGTGTACAATCTTACCATAACCATAGATGTCCTTCTCTTCCATGTTGCAGTATTCTAGTTTGTGGGAATTCCTGCCCTCAAGCGACTCATACATCGGCTCCTATACAAAAGCTTCAACTTGGCTGTTGCAGAGTGTGTGGGACAGCAGACATAAGACCATAAACCAGGGGCCTTAAAAGTGATGTCTGCACGCACAATCCTCAGAAATTGAAGGCCAGCAGGTACAGAAGGCAGCTCAGCAAAGGAATGCCAGTGGGGATAGGTGTTTGACCTTGGTGTCCTTCAGTAGCATGGATAGGTCCAGGTATTAGCTGGGAAAAAAGGAGAATGAATTGGGGGTAATGGTGGGTGGGAAGGAATATTGCAATATGGAAGAGAAGGACATCTATAGTTATGGTAAGATTTTAGAAAACTATTCTATGTTCTTCTATTCCTATGTTGCAGTATTCTAGTTGCGGGAGAGTACCACAGCTTAGATGGATGAAAGGGTGGTGGATGCTGAAGGGGATTCTGCAAAGCCTTGTAGGATTGTCCTGGCAAATCCTGCCCGTGCTCTGGAGATTTGGTCAAGTTTGTAATGTTTAGTGAAAGTGTGGATAGTGGACCACGTGGCTGCTTCCATAATGGATGCCGTGTTTAGACCTTTCATGAAAGCCTTGGAGGTGGCCACTGCCCTAGTGGAATGGGCCTTTATTCCCACTGTTTTTTTTTCCATGGTGGGAGTAGCAGTGACAAATGGTTTTCCTGATCCAGCATGCAATGGTTTGTTTGTAGACTGCCTTGCCCAGGCCTACGGGGTAGAAGGAGACAAAAAGTTGCTTAGATTTACTAATGGTTTTGGTTTTGTCCAGGTAGAATCTTAGTTCCCTGTTAGTGGGAGAGCGAAATAAAGTGGGTACATGGATAGCTTGGTTTAGAGACAAGTCATTGACCACTTTGGGCATAAAGGAGGGATTAGTTCGCAGGAAGACTCTGCCTTTGTGGAAGGTGATGTAAGGGGGGCAAGGCCATTAAGGCCTGCAACTCTGACACCCTTCTGGCTGACGTGATAGCCACCAGGACGATAGTTTTCCATGTACACATCTGTAGGGAAGAAGTCCCAGCTGGTTTGAAAGGGTGCTACGGAAGTTTTTCCAGGATATAATTAAGGTCCCAGGGTGGAGGGATAGGTTTCTTTGGTGGTATTATGTGTAAAACCCCCTTTAATGAAGAGCTTTATGTTGTGCCTGGCTAGTAAGGGGGGATCAAGGGGGCAAGCAGGCTGACATAGCAGAAAGGTGTACTTTCACTGAAGAACAGGAAAGTCCGCTTTTAATCAACTGACACACAAGCAAGAACAAGAGGAGCATCTGCAGAGCAAGGATCCCTTCACTTGTCCAGACACCACTTTATAAAACTTTCCCATTTAGCTAGGTAAGATTTTCTGGTGGTAGGTTTCCTTGCCTCCCTCAGGACTGAAAGCACTTCCTCTGACACATAGCTCACACCACCAGTGTGCCACCCAACACCTGCCCCTAAGGCAAGACAACGTACCCAACACTTTAGTCATAGGTGACTCTATAGTCAGGCACACTGATGTTCAACTCACCAGGCTGAACAAGGAGAAAATTACAGTCAGCTGCCTGTCGGGAACCAGGATCTGCCGCATAACGCATGCACTCAAGTCACTCCACAACAAGTAAAAATATGACCATGTCATTGTCCATGTTGGAGTGAATGACTGGAGACGTACCTCCCTGGACTACATGAAGAGAGACATGGAAGAGCTCTCGGATCATGTGGCCCAGGCAGGTATGCCCTAGCCCTGAGTGGCATCCTGCCTTCGCCCAGAATGATACCACAGTATAAGGACAAAATGATTGACTTCAACAATTGGTTAAGCTTCTGGTGTCATTCAAAGGGGATTCAGTATCTGTCTGCCTGGGACGACATGATCGACAAACCACGATGCTTTGCCAGAGATGGTCTGCACCTGTCGCCCCTGGGATTCAGGTTACTGGCTAAAGCTCTTGCCACCCCTATAGTGCCTTTTTTAGCCAAGGTTCAAAGGACAAAACCACCACCGTAACAGATACAAGCATGCAAAAATCAGAAGGTAATGCTAGAAGTCTAAACCTCAAAATGCACTCTCTCGAAGCACTCTTAAAAATGGAGATCGATATCTGTGCAGTAACTGAGACCTGGTTCAAGGCTCCAGAGAGCACCCCTGTAATACCAGGTTACAACTCTTACCACATTTTTCGGCCACCAAACCAAGACCAAAACACTAAAGGTGGAGGAGTGTCCACATTCACCAAGGATAATCATACCTTCAGGCTAGTTGCCAACACAATGCATCTGAAATTCTCCAGGTGCAACTAACACAAGGTAAGACTGCAATCCAAACTGTAGCTTGCTAAAGATCACCCACCATGCCCCAAGATTCTCACTGCACCTTTCTAAACATACTGGAAAATATTAAGATGCAACTAAACACCCTAGTACTGAGTGATTTCAACTACCCTGCCATTCACTGGGAAAACTACTCGGGTACCAACACCTTTTCCCAATGGTTCTTGGAATTCATAAATTCCAACGCCGTGGATCAACTAAATCCATTGTGCCATCAGGGGCTCCAATATCCTAGAGCCGGTCATTACCAACATGGGAGATAGATGCTCCACACCAGTGGTCACCCCCTCATTGGTCAGGTCTGACCATAAGCTAATTATCCTTGACATCCACATGCCACCTCCACCCCCACAACCAGTAAGGAAACATCCGTAAAAACTTCTCCAAAGCCAACTTCATGCTACTCAAGTCAGAAGTGACAAACTTCATGACACCCATGCAGACGGCAGCTGAAAGTTCAACTGCTGAATCCTACACTAAGGCACTGTACGAGCATATCCACTTGTGCATGAATCGTGCCATCCCAAATACAACCAAGATGCTCTCCTCCAAAAAAAGGAAGCCAATCTGGTGGTCCCCTGCCATAAAAAAACTATACAACAGAAGGAAGAAACTGTTGCAGAAAAGAGGAAAATCCCAGGGTGCAAAAAACTCCTTTACTAGCCTCAGTAAGAAGCTGAGATCCCTCATGAAATCCTCCAAAGCTAGTTACGAATATAAAATTGCCAAAGATACCAAAGACAACCACAAGGCATTCTATAGTTATGTCAAGAATCTAAATGGCAATGTTCAGATCTGCTCTGAGCTACAACAGAATGGTATTAAATATACTGATCCCAAGGATATTGCCAATATCTTGGCAGACCAATTTAGTGCCAACTTCACCCCCCTCTCACCCCCTAAAGGGCCCATCTCAATACCAAAAGATTGCCAAATTCCGGTAATCATGGCCACACAGGTAGAAACCACACTCTCCAAAGCTAAGAATACAGCATCCATGGGACCAGATAACATCCCAGGCTGTGTACTACATTAACTACAAAATGAACTGGCACCTCACCTAAGTGTCATGTTTAATCATAGCCTCACCTCAGGCTTTGTGCCCACTGAGTGGCGCACAGCTACAGTTATCCCACTCCACAAGGGGGGATCCACTTTGGATCCTGGGAACTACCGTCCCATCAGTCTGATGAGCCTTATCTGCAAGGACATGGAACGCATGATCATGGAACTTATAAACAAAGACATTGGCAACCTTCAAACACTGGACCCCACCCAGTATGGGTTCGTAAAGGTCCGATCTTGTCTCCTGAACCTGACTGACTTCTTCTAATCAGTCTCCAGAGCTGTGGATGAGGGTAAGGCGGTCCACACAGCCTATCTGGACCTTGCCAAGGCCTTCAACACCATCCCCCACTCTGAAATCATAGAAAAACTTACTATGCTGGGCATAAATCCCTACGTCACTCAATGGGTTGCCAGCTGGCTTACTGACAGAACCCAGACTGTAAAAGTAGCTGACTCCAAATTCAACTCCAGACAAGTGGTACCTCAGGGTTCAGTCCTGGGACAGCTCTTGTTTGGCATCTACTTCTCTGAAGTACAGGCCAACACTAAGGGACTCTAGCTAACAAAGTTCACAGATGACTGCAAACAACTGGGAGCCATTACTGAATCCCCAAATGATGTGGATATTCTACAAAAGGACCTTACAGAAACAGATGCTTAGTGCCAGAGCCATGGGATCAAGCTCAATACCAAGAAATGTATAGTTATCCCCTTTGGGAAAAACCATGTACCCATGAATTACCACATAGGTAGCAGTACACTAAATACCGAAAGTGTGATGAGAGACTTAGGGACACAGGTGGACAGTGGTCTCACCTTCGAAAACCACATCACCACAACAGTCAGGAAATCCTTCTATGTGGCACACCTCATCACTAAGGGCTTTTCATACAGAAAAAAGGAGGTCACTGTCCCATTGTACTCATCCCTCATTAGATCTATTATAGAGTACAATGCCCCATTTGGTATGTACCTCACAAGACATCTGCAACAGCTGGAAAGGCTGCAGAAATAACTCACTAAAAGAATCACAGGCCTAAAGCAGATGCCCTCTACTGACCGTCTAAAAAAAACTCCAGCTATACTCTGTGGCATATCGCCTACTCAGAGGCGATCTCTGTTCAACATTCAAGGCCATGTCAAACCCTGAGCTGTTGGACATGCTCCACTTAAAGAAATCCCAATCCCTCAGAGCCACATGCTCCAGGGATCTAAACCTTGTCATCACAATGAACAAAACATGCTGGAGGGATAGGTTCCTGACCCAGAGACTCCCCATACTCTGGAACAGACTGCTCATACATGTCAAGTAGAGCACCTCCTTGGCCCTCTTCAAAAGGAACCTTGACGATTGGATGGGAGATAGGAAATTCACCCAGGGGATCACGTCAGTCGCCCTGCTAGACAGGGGTCCAGGGAAGTAAATATTGTGGGAAGAAATATCCAGGGAATTGTTATGGCTAGGCTTGTATATGCCCTAGGGCCGATAGTCTAGTACCAACCTATGAACCTATAAGTAGTGGTGTCTGAAGGGGATCAAAAGTTTATCAGCCACTGAGTCAGGGATAACATCTGCAAGTGTGGGTGGAGGAGAGTTCCTTTGTTTTGTGTCAGTTGGTCCACCTTGTAGGGTAAACTGTAGTGACTGCCCTTGGCTAAATTGTGAAGTAGGGGGAACCAGTGCTGCCTTGGTCAGTAGGGAGTCACAAGATGTTTGGTTTGCCCTTCCTGATTTTCAGGAGAACTTTCTGAATCATTGGGAAAGGGGGAAGGCATGACGAAACTTCCCCTCCCAAGAGATGCTGAAAGCGTCCACACTCCATGCTAGAGAGGAGTGGGTCTTTGAGCAGAAGGTCTGCAGCTTTCTGTTCTTGGGGTAGGCAAACAGGTCTATTTGTGGAGTACCCCACCGGTGGACTATATCTAGGAAGACCTTCCTGTCCAGCATCCATTTGTGTTGTGGAGAGGAAGTCCTGCTTAGGAGAGCTGGTTGCTTGTTGTCCCGCGAGGGGATGTAGCTCGCCTACAGGACAAAGTTGTGGCGAGAGGCTAGGTCCCATATCAGCAGGGTCAGTCTGCACAGCTGATGGGCCTTTGTTCCTCCCTGTTTGTTGAGGTACCACATATATCTACCTTGATTAAAGCAAGTTTGGATGCTCATAAGCCTACTACTTATTGTAACAATTGTTTATGTCCGTTATGTACTTCGCAGATGATAAAGATTCTAGTTGTCTACTGATGTACTATGTTCTTCATCTGTAAGTATGTTTGTAATTGTTAATTGCTGTGTTAACCAAACTGTTAATTGCTATGTAAATCCAATGTTACTTGTTATTGTGTCTTTCGGCTTATCCCGGTTAGGGGTCGCGACAGCGGAACTCCGGTCCGCTAATGTTTGGTAGTGGATTTTTACGTGCCGAGTTACCAGCCCTGATGCACAACCTTCAATGAAGGCACACCCATTCACGTATACCTCCACACAGAAGATGCTCTAGCTGAGAACTGAATGGAACAACGTCTTGCTGTGAGGTGACAATGCTACCGCAGCACCACTACCGTGGGTATGTAACTGTCTGTATATTTTAACTGTGGAGCTTTTCTCCCCGGGCCTCCGCTGAAAATAGACCTACTTCCAAGTCAGACACTCCCGGTCAACAAATGTAAATAAATAAATAAAATAAATAAACAGTGGTATTGTCGGCCACTATCAAAATCACCCCTGGTACAAGAAGGGGAGTAAAGGTCTTTAGAGCTAGGAAGACTGCTGTCATTTCCCTGACATTGATGTGTTTGGCCTGTAGAGAAGGGTAATCACCAAACTCAAACCTAGAAAAATTAAAAAATTCCAACGAGATCAGTTAGACTATCAGGGTAGCAACCCATTTAGCAATACCAATAAGCAAGTTAGATTTATACAAAGCCAGTCCAGAACTCCTAAAAGAAAAAGGCCCAGATTATTCTTAAAAAACATCCAGTTGACAATGGATCATCTACCGATTATCTTCTTGTACAGATAGTGATATGCACCTGGCATCAGATTCACCGACCCCCAAAAGGACACAGGGATTTGTCCCTTTAGGCCAAGATACAAACGAGAGGGAAGGAAACAGGAAAAAATCAACAATATTCAAGGTCTCTTGAGACTAGCAATACAGAAATAAAAGAAAAATGTAAATGTTTTGAACTTATCCAATTTCAGTTTGTCAACAACTCACATGTCCATTCTAAATAAAGGACTAACTTTTATTCCTGGCTTTGTGGTCTCTGAAGATTTTTTGGCACAGGATGTCATTTTTTTGTAGAACACTCAATCTTAAGCTGCAATTTGGTGATACGGATGGTAACACTGATAATGATACGTTTACATATCACAAATCACAATATCTTCTCCCTATGCATCCTATAATGCACCAGTTTCAGAGCAGTGTTCTCAAAGATCTGCACTATCGAAGCTCTGATATTTCATTTAAATCCAATAATTTGTCTCTGCCTGAAAAGGATGCACTTACAGAGTTACAGAACAATAAGGATATTGTCATCATATCTGCTAAGGGTGGGGCAGTAGTAGTAATGAATTGGTCAGAATATGATAATGAGGCCAAAAGACAGCTTCTGGATAGACGTTATTATTCAGAAATGCCTATCAACCCCACCTTTAGATTCAAGAAGCAAATAGATGACTTTTTGTTAACTGCTAGGGATGAAGGTATTATCACTGACAGGGTGATGCAGCAACTCATGATTCATGATTCTGCCAATCAATACATTTATTTTCTACCTAAAATATATAAAGATCCTGTTCATCCACCCGGAAGACCAACTGTTTCAGGAAAAGGATACATCACGGAACCTTTGTCAATTTT
Source organism: Protopterus annectens (assembly GCF_019279795.1). NCBI lineage: Eukaryota > Metazoa > Chordata > Ceratodontiformes > Protopteridae > Protopterus > Protopterus annectens. The sequence goes on along the minus strand of NC_056748.1, from coordinate 620,969,571 downwards.
TCTCACTAAGTATCTGAAGCCTTTGCTACCTAGGGTACGTTCTCGTCTACAAGACACCACAGAATTCCTCAAAATCATTTCTGAAACCCAGTTGGAACCAGGATGACTTATGTGCACACTCGATGTTAGTGCTTTATATACTAACATCCCTCATCAAGTTGGGCTGGAAGCCATTGGTTATTGGTTGCAGGTGGCTGGTTTATATCAGCCTGATTTTAACAACTTTCTTGTAGGTCTTGCAGAACATGTCTTAACCAACAATGTCTTTTTTTACCAGGACACTTGCTATTGGCAAACCAAGGGTACAGCTATGGGAGCATCTTTTGCCCCCATTTATGCTGACCTATTCATGGCATTTATTTAGAAACAAATCATTTATGATAGTAGCTGCAATATTTTCCTGGATGAAATTGATATTTGGAGACACTATTTGGATGATTGCTGGATGGTATGGAGAACAGATGTGGATTACTTGCTGGAATTTATATCCTATTTGAATGACAACAAATGGGGCCTGCATTTTACAGTTAACCATCATGTAGATACCATCACTTTCCTTGATGTCTTGATCAACAGATTACCTGATCACAGTAAGTACACAGATCTATAGGAAGTATCCTCAATTTAACACTATCCTCCATGCATCCAGCTTTCATTCTCCTCATATAGCAAGGAATATCCCCAAATCACAATACATACGAATGAGGTGTATTTGTTCTCATGAACCCACTTTTCAAGAACATAGACAGGACTTGACTAGTAGATTCAAGTCCAGGGGATATTATATGGGACATGTTCTGCGGGACAGCAACTGGGCAAATACATTGAACAGGGAGGATCTTCTGACCTATAAATCACGTGAAGAACATAACCCACAACCCATTAGATTTGTCACCACGTATGGGAGGAATTCAGATGTACTTATTAACAGCATATACAGACATTGGAACATATTACAGTCTGATCAGGATCTATTGAATATGTTGCCGGATAGGTGTCTGTTTTCATTTCTCAAAGGCAAAAATTTGGCATATAATGTTTCAATCATTATAAACATTCTCATGACAAAAGCTGGTCTCAGGTGACACAAACTACCATTACAGGTGAACCTTTGATTGGATGTTTTCCATGTGGCCACTGTATACACTGTGATAAAATATCTAAGTCCAAACAGTTCACGAGGAAAAACTGTGGCATGCTGTATGACATAAAATTTGCTGCCAATTGCAGCAGTGATTGGCTTGTATATTTAGCCACATGCACTTGTGGATCTTTCTATATTGGCCAAACATCTCGTCCATTCAGGCTGAGAATCTCTGAGCATGTAAGCAACATTAAGAACAAAAAAATCCCAACAATGCATTATATAAACATTGCATGATACACAAATCAGCTAAATTTACATTTATGATTACTGACGTAGTAAAGGGAAATAAATTAAACAAAACAGGTTGGCATTCCATTCTAGACTCTAAAGAGAAAAAAATGGATTGTAAAGCTAGGTGGATTATTTCCACCTGGTCTTAATGAGCAATTTTAAATGAACCAATGAAGGTGTTGATTATTCATCATTTAAGATGCAGGTATATAAACAGTAGCATTTGAATTGTTATGTTCACACTGATGAAGGTCGTGTTTTTTTACCAGCCGAAACCAGTCTGGTTACTTGTTTTTTATGCTGCTTTAATCAATAAATTTTTCAGGTCACAGTTTGCTGGCTCATTGTCTTTTTGGCTGTAGAGAAGGGTGACACTTTTCCTGAACCCTGTAGGATGCCAGTGTCTCCCCAACCTGAATCTGAGGCATCTGTATGCATTGTCTGGGTTGGGGTGGGGGGAGAAGTGGGAGTCCAGGGTTTAGTTGGACTTGCTGGATCCATCAGCTGATTTCTGTCTTTAGACAGGGAAGGAGGGGAATAACCCGTTCTTAGTGATGTAGGTGTTGGGAACAAATGTTTTTGGGGTACCACTGTAGCTTGCACATGTGCAAGCTACAGTGGTACCCCAAATGTTTTTGGGGTACCACTGTAGCTTGCACATGTGCATTCTAGCCAGTGGTAGCACGGGGATGGTTGCTGCCATTAAGCCTAGGAGACAAAGAAATTGCCTTGCCGTCACATTCTGGGAGTGTAAGATTTCCTTGAAGTGGGAAGTCACAGAAAGAACCTTGTCCTGTGGGACAAAGGCCTTCATTTTGTCCTTTGATTCTGCAGCCTAGGAAAATCTTGTCCTGGTCTGGGTTCAAGGAGGACTTTGGGAGGTTGATTGTGAACCCTAGATTTTGCAAAAGGGGCATGGTGAAGTGCAGATGCCTTGAGAAGGTATCTTTTTACTCTGCTAGTATTAGGATGTCATCCAGATATGGGGAAATCTGGATTCCCTGAGTTCTGCAGAAGGCAATGGCTGGGGCTAGGCACTTTTTAAACACTCGGGGGACAGTGGATAAACCAAAGGGCAAAGCAGTAAATTGAAAATGAGAGGAAGGCCCAGAGAAATATAGGAATTGTCTGTGGGAAGTCCTGATGGGTATGTGTAGGTAGGCTTCTTTTAGGTCCAAGGTGGCCATAAAAGCCTTGACTGGAATAAGTGGCAGCAGACTGGGAAGCGACAGCATTCTGAGGAGGGTTCCTGAAGGTGGAGATTTAGAAAGGAGAGATCTAACATGGGTCTCTCCAGGGGTCATTTTTTTGGGGGACCAGGAAGAGATGGGAGCAGAATCCCTTTCCTTCCTGTCCTGAGGGGACAGGTTCTATGGTGCCTAGCTTTAGCAGGTCTGACAAAACTTGTGGCAGGAGATGAATTTGTTTTTTTGGGGGAAATGGAATGCCTTTGCTGGGTGTTTTTTCTTTCCAGGATAGGAAGTACCCTTTTTGGATAATGGATAGGACCCATTGGTCTGTAGTGATGGATTGCACAGAAGGGGAGACAGTGGGGAAGGTGTGCAGAAAGTGTTAGGTGGGCAAGGCAATAATGCATTATTGGGACACCCTCTGACCTGAAAGGATTGTCTGGGCTGAGGAGGTGGTGCAGTAGGTCTGGATGTAGTAGGTCTTCTTGCCCCTCTTCTAGATTTGAAAGAGGAAGCAGCTGTCTGTGGAGGGTTATGCCTTACAAAAGTGGTTTTAGCAGGGTAGTTCCTGTAATACTTGGGAATGGGGACACCAGCATACGTCTGATGTCCTGTAGTTCTTTACTTTTTTCCTGCAGATTCTTGAAGTCTGCAGATTGTTTTCTAAAAAGGAAATTGTGATCCAGGAGGGTGTCCAAGATCTTGGACTTGAAGTCTTCTGGTAGATTCTGGAGTCTCAGCCAGGAGTATCTCCTGAGGACAGAAGCAGATGCTGCATAGTGGGCAGATGCTTCTGCAGCACCATAGCTTCATCTAATGGAGTGCCTGGCTACTTGCTGGGCAAAGGATAGTTTGGAGGAAATGTCAGCCTTAATGGGGCTGTCAGGAATATAAGCAAGCATGGAGGAGGTCATGCAAGTCTGATAATTAATGGCTCTGAAAGCCAAAGTGGAGGATGTATATAACCTTCTTTCCCATCCTATTCATATATTTGCTATCTTTATCCATGGGTAGGAGGGAGGCAGAAGGAAGCAGTCTAGACTGTTTATCAAGGGCGGTGGCAATCACAGCTAGGTCCATCAAGGGTGGTTTAACTAGGAATTTTTGCTCCTCTGGCACTTAATAGAAGCAGTCAGGGTGCTTAGGGGCAGGTGGCTGTGAGTTTGGGGCCTTAGAAGCTGAATTAAAGACATCCAAGTAAGCAGGTAGAACCAGAGGGATAGCCGAAGGGGAGGGGGATTCTACTTGAATCAGCTCAAAGTACCTCTTTTGGTTGTCAGTCATTTGGGAAGTATCCCATTTGAAGTAATCTTTCATCTTGGTGATGGTCTCACCAAAGGTAATATCCTCAGGGGGAGAATCCCCTTCAACAGATTCCTCATCAGGAGAATAACACTCCTGGGGAGAAGCAATCTGGGATGTAGATGAAAGAGAGTCCTCTGAGGAAGAAAAGGAAGAATCATGCTCTTCCTTCCTAACCTGAGTTGCCATGGGTGGGAGGGAGGAGGCAGAGGTAGACCTAGGGCTCAGTAAAGGCAGAGTAGTGGAGGTCGAGGCTAAAGGCCTAAGGGCCATAAAGGCCTGCGTGAGAGAAGAAGTGAAGGCCTGCCAATCTGGTAGGGCCTTTTGCAGAGGAGGAGGTATGCTTGGTTTTCTGCTTCTTTTTGGCTGGTATGGAAGTTGAAACTGACCTGGAGTCAGGTTTTGAGGCCAACGTTTCCCATGTCTGGATCCCGGTTGGAGCTACCACAGAATCTGGTTCCCCCTCGACATCAACGGTAGTCTGTGTCTGGGTAAGCTCCGAGGATGTGCCAGTCATCGGCTGTGCAAAGGCTTCCTCAAAGGACATCCTTGAAGTAGACTGATCCGTCAGGTGCTCCTCAACTCCTAGATCAGCAAATGGCAGGGTGTCGGGTGGCAAAGCAGCAGGCGAGGAAGGCCCAGGAATCTTGTCCTTCTTGAGCGGAGGTTTGGATGTGGCCTCCGATGTGGGATTCATTCTAAGGGGTAACCGTTTAAGGTACTGGTTTTCTAGGTAGAGGTTTAAAGCGGCCAAATAGCTGCATAGGGTCTTCGGTACAAATGTGACAAATTGAGCAGGTGGAATGGTCGTGCTCCCGGCCTAAGCAAAAAACACACCTATCATGGGCGTCTTTATGGGGTATCTGGCACCCGCACTGCCACTTTCCCTTTTTACCTATCGGCTAAATGCTACAACAACCAAGCCTAAGCAATAACAATCGGCAAAACAAGAAAAAAACAGAAACCCAACAGGTTACTTGGCTTTACTGATGCGACATTTTAGAAGGAATGATCATGCAATGCGTAGGTTGTCTGCGACTGAAAAATACTGAGGATTGTGCGTGCAGACGTTACATTTAAGACCCCTGGTTTATGGCCTCACGTCTGAAGTCCCATGCAGGCTGTAACAGCCAAGCTGAAGCTTTTGTAAAGCAGCTGACACACGAGTCGCCTGAGGGCAGGAAATCCCACAACTAGAATACTGCAACATAGTAATAGGAAGACATTGCATTTTTCAGGTTTGTGAATAAGGTTGCGTGTGGTAAGTAGCTGAGACTAAGGCAGTTCTAGCAAGTGTAGCTGCTTTAGTGCTACACAGTGGTGAAATATATGTCACAGTAGCAAAATGTGGCTAACTTTGTTGTAGCACTGCTCAAGAGCGTAGCTAGGGCAGGGCATGAGAGGCAACTGCCCCAAGTGCAAGTGTTTGGAGACACAGTCAGATTATCCTTATCTCTCTTTAAGAGAATACACTGGCTTTAAAAAGCTGGTGTTGCATTTGTGGTCAAACCCCAAGTTTTTTAGCACTCCATGTGTGGTCTGAACTATATCAACCAGTTTGCTGCAGTTTAAAAGTATTTTTTTTTAAACTAAAACCTAAGCACAAAGGCAGGGTATAACATATTTGTAACACACAGTTTACTACAGTTTAAAAGAAGAAAAAGAAGTTGTGTACTTACCACAATCTTCCACCTGTATTGGCCATTTTCATTCTTCCTCAACTAATGGGTTTGGATCTGATCCTTGACCCAGACCTCAGGCATTACTAAAGCTTGTGGCAAAGCTCTCTAGCTTCTCCCTTACCCATAAAGTATCATCCCCTAAGCTAACTCGCATCTTGTTTGCTGATTTTGTTTTACCAGAAAAGGAATGTTTAACATGCATAAATATAGGAGGCATAAAATTTTATACGCTCAATAAAGGAAAAGACTATCTGGAGCTCAATATAAAGGACAATGATGTCCCTCTAGCAGCTTATTCATCCATACGTTTGTGAACAGAAAGGACGGGGGTTTGGTGGGTGGGAAGGTAAGGAAGAATGAAAATGGACAACACAGATGGAACGTTATGGTAAGTATACAACTTCTTTATCTGATGTCAATTTTCTTTCTATCCTTAACTGATGGGACAGAGTCCCCGGCTACCTATAATCCTGGCTGGAATCTAATGATAATCCTGAGCACAGTTGAACCAAAGGATGCTCTACCCCTGGAGACCAGATCCAATTTGCAATGAGAAATAAAAGTATGGAGAGTAGCCCAGGTTGCTGCTGCATGTCGTTCATGGATGCTCTGGATAGGAAACCTGAAGTTGTTGCCTTCGACCTAGATGAATGAGCTTGTACTGGTTGTGGTAAGGTAATACTCAGTTTGTTACAGATAAATGAAATACATTGTTAGCTATCTGGTTAAAGTTACTTTAGCGACTGGGCTACCCAATTTCAATTCTACAAAGGAAGCAAACAACTGGTCTGTTTTTCTGATGTCTTTAGTTCTGTACAAGTAAAAACCCAATTGTCTGTGAACATCTAATACACTACCATGCATTTGGTCATTTGCAAAACTAGGAAAGAATACTGGCAAATTAATATATTGATTGACATTAGATTCTGAACCACCTTGGGAAGGAAGGAGGCATTTGTTCATAGCGTCACTCTATCCTTGTGAAAGATCAAGTATGGAGGTTTTGAAGACGAGGATTGAATCTCTGAAATTTGTCTAGCAGAGGTAATGGCTACTAGAAAAACATTTTCCAAGTAAGATACTTAAGGTCACATTTAGCTGTTGGTTCAAAGGGGGAAATGTAACAGTGTCTGCAGTACCAGACTGAGATTCCCATGGGGGAGTAGGGTCCTTAAATGGAGGTCTCAAAAGAGGAGAGTGCCCCGCAAGAAGACTCTGCACAATTTATTAGAAGCTACTGAAGAACCTTCAAATCCAACATGAAAATTTGATATTGCTGCTTACTGAACTTTAATGGTTGAGGAACTAGCCCCTTCTTTAAAAAATAAAGCTAAACACTCGAGTATGTTTTGTATCGGAGCTGAAAATGGCTCAACACGATTTTTGTGTTGAAGGTTTATGGGAAGATAAAAGTATATGTCGGAAAGGGGAAGACAGCATCTATTTTCTGGCTATTAGAAAAACACGTACAATGCACAACCACTGCTCACAAGGACATCAAGGATCAAGGCGAAGACGTGACAGTAAAAATTTAATAGCAGCAAAACACCGACTAAGCGCTTTCGCCAACAAATGGCATCATCAGAGTCAGTGTACTCACACAAATACATCATATTTATACAAATTAATTAATCAATCAACCAATCATTAAATTAACAAATCAGCCAACCAATGAGCCCCAACACTTCACTAACACTAGTAAATGCACAACTTTGCTTTTCCTATTAAAATAAAACAAAACGTTCTTAGAAGGGTGCAGCAACAGAGAAAAACTAACAAAAACTGCATATATATATATACATAGACATAATCACAATGAAACATAAAAGAAATATATAAATACTGTATATAAAAATATATAGAAATATATATATAAATAAAAATGAAAAATATATGAATGAATGTAAAAATGTAAAAGTAAGAATGTAACTGAAGACTCCTGGTACATTAAATTAAACTAGATTTATATTTCAACACTGGCTTGATAGAGATAAAATCATTTATACCAGGAAATCTTGTGGCATTTAATCGAAGCTGCCATTCAACCTCCTTGGTTGCCACCCTGTTACTATTATCACCACCCTGGTTAAGGAAGACCCTATCGACTACAAAAAATAAAAACTTTTTGAATTCATTGCACCTGCAACTATGTAAATACAAAGCATTATGTTCATCCTTCTTCTTCAAACACCGCAAATGTTCACTAATTCTGTCACGCAATCTACGTGTGGTCATCCCAACGTAGAATGCGTCACAAGATATACATGTGGCAATGTAAACCAGGTTTCTAGTATTACAATTACATACCCCTGGACATACCAAAGTATGTCCGTATCCTTTCACACACAAATAAGAACCCTCTGCAATAAATCGGCAACATCTACAACTGCCACATTTAGACATCCGAGACTTCTTATATCTATGTTCTTTCTCAAGTATTTCTTTCAAGTTATTACCCCTACTGTAAACAATCCTAGGTACCATACCCAATATTTCCTTGGTTGTATCCCCCAAACAAAAATTCCATGTGTTCCACAATGCCATGCTTATTTCCGGGGATTTCTCATTAAATTTTAAAATAAAACATGGTCCTTAGGAACAAGTTACCTTCTTTGAACCCTGATTTTGGTCAACCTCGTTCAAGGCCAATGTGCTTTTAATAATTGGAAAATAAATAGAACATCTCTTCCTGTAAACTTCCTTCTTAACCTTTAAAAGTAATTTGAGTGGATATCCCCTATCCAGTAACATACCAATTAATTTATAAATTTCTTGTTTGAATAACTCGTCATCACTAACTAATCTTGAAATACGTGCCATTTGCCCTTTAACAACACCTTTTCTCTGGTGGTAGGGATGGCAACTCTTAAAGTGTAATAAGGAATTTGAATAGCTTTCTTTTCTATATAATGTACTAGATAAGCCACCCTCATTTTTGATGATGGTTAAATCCAAGAAATTTACTCTGTCACTGTTCCACACATGGGTGAATCTCAAAAAACTAGTGGTGCTATTCAAATATTGAACAAATTCATTAGCACTACATTCATCTCCATCCCATAAAATAAGTAAATCATCTAAAAACCTATTATATAATACAATATTGGTGGAGAATCTAGATGGAAAAACAAAAAGCCTCTCCCATGTTAGTAGAACTAAACTGGCAAACACTGGGGCACATTTTGCCCCCATTGCAACACCAGAACTTTGTTTAAATATTTCCCCCTCAAATTTGATGAAGTTGTTTTTAATAATGATTTCCATCAAATCGCAAACAAGGTTTATTTTAGTCTTATTGAAATTTTGACACAGGAGGAGACTCTCACAAAACATCTCTAATCCTTCTATATGGGGGATAACAGAGAATAAATTAACAACATCAATTGTCAAAAATCCATAAGATCTTGAGTGTACCCCTAAATCCCGCAGTCTCTCAAGACAGTGCCACGAGTCTCTTAATATATGCGTCACCTCTTTTACTACTGATTTGCATAACTCATCCACAAATGCTGCGAGGGGTTCTGTTTTTGAACCCCTCGCTGCTACAGTGGGTCTGAACTGCAAATTTTCAACACCCTTGTGCACATTTGGTATGCCAAAGAAACTTGGCATAACCGGGTTTTTCAAACTAAGACAATTAAATTCAACCTCTGTTATCTCCCCTTGATATAAAGCATCCAACAAAAATAAATCAATACTATTATAGGCAACATTCACCTCGTTAACAGAGACCCTAATATACGTACTATCATCTTCAAGGATTGTCATCATAGATGTATAATAATCAATATTGTTCATTAAAACCATACCTCCGCCTTTATCAGGACGCATACATCTAACATTGTTGGAGAACCTAATTTCCTTCAAAAAAAGTCTTTCTTGTAAAGATAAATTGTCACTAACCACATTTTTGAACCCACATATCCTCCTTACCTCAAGATCTAAAAATTTTTCCAAAGCAATAAATTCATTCGAGGTAGGGGGAATAAACGTACTTTTTCTTCTAAGCCCAGAATTACATAAGTTATCATCAACCAAATGAAACTGCTTATTATTGTGGAAATAAACTTCCAAACTCAGTTTTCGTATGTATAATTTCACATTAATCAAAACCTGGGCTATATCTAACTTAAAACTGGGTATAAAACTAATACCCTTAGTAAATAATTGGAAATGACTGTCACCAACCTCAATGTCTGTGTAGTTATATATATAAAAACCACTTTGTTTCAAAATTTTACAACTTGATTGAACTACAGAATCGGACATCATACAATGATTGTCAACTGTGGTGTTCACATTGTTTCCAACAGCGTTGTTCATCACATTCATAGCCTGTTCTTCCAAAACTGTATAATGTAACTCAGAATAAGCAACCACCAACTTAGAATCTATATCAAAACTATGAATATTGGAATTTTCTTCCAATAGGACTAGGTTTGTATCATTTCCATGTATACATACCTCATGAGATGAACCCCCCCTGGAACTAACTGTTGCTGCATCATAAGAACATGGCTCATTGTACAATATAAATGAAACATAATTACTACTATCATTGACACAATCAAAACTGTCATTGGTTTCTAATAACGCCTTTGTACAAACCCCCGCCCTCCCCCCACAGTTTGTTTGTCCATAAAAGCAGGCCTCTGGTCCCTGTTCATCAACCTCTCCGACCTGCATGGGCCCGGGGGTTGTTCCAAAAAAACCTCTTCGTCAAGCACTACACAGTCAGGTGCAAATTCAACATGCTCTGCCCGTGAACTGTCCCCATATTCAGTGTACGACCTGAATTTGTGACTGTTGTTATTATTATTAAATCCACTGCGTACCCTACTGCCCGGTGGGTATGCACACTTGTGCTGATAATCAAGCGTGTCTCTAGCAAGTTTCCTTTGTTTTACAGTTTTGTTTTTCATAACAAAGGATTCCAAATTTCTCAAAACCCTTTGAAAGTTAGCCTCATACTAATAAAACAAAAGATCCGTGGTAATACTATGATGTAACTTAGTAATATCTTCCCGTAATGAAGTCAACTTAGCACAATTGTTATTAATAATGATTTCAAGCATGTCCAAACCAGCTTTGTCAAACAAAACAACAATGTCTCTATAAGCTTCCGAACCAATATCTATACCCATAGGAAGCTTCCACAAGCGTAATCCTTTAGGCACGTGTTTAAGTTCCTTAGATTGTTTGAGAAACAAATTGTCGAGTTGTAAAGCTTTAAATTTAGTACAAAGTTTGTCATACCTTGAAATTTGATCTTTTAAATCTAAAAACTCCATGGAATGAGAGTTAAATGATCCACTATGAACGCCCAACTCCGGTGCTTCAAACCACGTTTGTAAATCATGGCCATTCTTGTTGTTCGTCACTGAGCTGGAAGGAACACGTAGTTCAGGTAAATCACGATTGGTTGTTGTCAAATGCGGAACAGTTCTTTCGTTAGAATTAGAAGCAACACCAGATATAACGCATGGATCACACTGCTCATGATTAGTCCTATCAGGATTACTTTTACCTTTAGAGTCCTTAGTGTTAACATTAGCATTAGCGACCACATCCGAAAAAGTACTCTTGGTTCCAGTTGTTTGCCCAGGCTTAGGGAACGACGATGATAAAACAGGTGAATGCATAGTAAATAAATCAACTTGAGTATCAGTGGGACTAACAGCCGATGTTGACCCCTTGTCATCACTGTTCTTTTCATATATTTTAAGAAGTTTGTTCACAGCTAAGGAAAGTTCTTTAAGGACACTCTCCATCACACCAAAGCACAATCACCAAAACGAACGAATGGCAGGGTCAAAGAAAGCCAAAAAATTCAATAAAAATCCCAAAAAAGGACACAGTCTCCTTGAAAAACACGTACAATGCACAACCACTGCTCACAAGGACATCAAGGATCAAGGCGAAGACATGACAGTAAAAAGTCCCATGGAGTTTTTAGATTTAAAAGATCAAATTTCAAGGTATGACAAACTTTGTACTAAATTGTGCTAAGTTGACTTCATTACGTGAAGATATTACTAAGTTACATCATAGTATTACCACGGATCTTTTGTTTTATCAGTATGAGGTCGGAGAGGTTGATGAACAGGGACCAGAGGCCTGCTTTTATGGACAAACAAACTGTGGGGGGAGGGCGGGGGTTTGTACAAAGGCGTTATTAGAAACCAATGACAGTTTTGATTGTGTCAATGACAGTAGTAATTATGTTTCATTTATATTGTACAATGAGCCATGTTCTTATGATGCAGCAACAGTTAGTTCCAGGGGGGGTTCATCTCATGAGGTATGTCTACATGGAAATGATACAAACCTAGTCCTATTGGAAGAAAATTCCAATATTAATAGTTTTGATATAGATTCTAAGTTGGTGGTTGCTTATTCTAAGTTACATGATACAGTTTTGGAAGAACAGGCTATGAATGTGATGAACAACGCTGTTGGAAACAATGTGAACACCACAGTTGACAATGATTGTAAGATGTCCGATTCTGTAGTTCAATCAAGTTGTAAAATTTTGAAACAAAGTGGTTTATATATATATAACTACACAGACATTGAGGTTGGTGACAGTCATTTCCAATTATTTACTAAGGGTATTAGTTTTATACCCAATTTTAAGTTAGATATAGCCCAGGTTTTAATTAATGTGAAATTATACATACGAAAACTGAGTTTGGAAGTTTATTTCCACAATAATAAGCAGTTTCATTTGGTTGATGATAACTTATGTAATTCTGGGCTTAGAAGAAAAAGTACGTTTATTCCCCCTACCTCGAATGAATTTATTGCTTTGGAAAAATTTTTAGATCTTGAGGTAAGGAGGATATGTGGGTTCAAAAATGTGGTTAGTGACAATTTATCTTTACAAGAAAGACTTTTTTTGAAGGAAATTAGGTTCTCCAACAATGTTAGATGTATGCGTCCTGATAAAGGCGGAGGTATGGTTTTAATGAACAATATTGATTATTATACATCTATGATGACAATTCTTGAAGATGATAGTACGTATATTAGGGTCTCTGTTAACGAGGTGAATGTTGCCTATAATAGTATTGATTTATTTTTGTTGGATGCTTTATATCAAGGGGAGATAACAGAGGTTGAATTTAATTTTCTTAGTGTGAAAAACCCGGTTATGCCAAGTTTCTTTGGCATACCAAAGGTGCACAAGGATGTTGAAAATTTGCAGTTCAGACCCATTGTAGCAGCGAGGGGTTCAAAAACTGACCCTGGACATGCCAAAGTATGTCGCAGCATTTGTGGATGAGTTATGCAAATCAGTAGTAAAAGATGTGACGCATATATTAAGAGACTCGTGGCACTGTCTTGAGAGACTGCGGGATTTAGGGGTACACTCAAGATCTTATGGATTTTTGACAACTGATGTTGTTAATTTATTCTCTGTTATCCCCCATATAGAAGGATTAGAGATGTTTCGTGAGAGTCTCCTCCTGTGTCAAAATTTCAATAAGACTAAAATAAACCTTGTTTGCGATTTGATGGAAATCATCATTAAAAACAACTTCATCAAATTTGAGGGGGAAATATTTAAACAAAGTTCTGGTGTTGCAATGGGGGCAAAATGTGCCCCAGTGTTTGCCAATTTAGTTCTACTAACATGGGAGAGGCTTTTTGTTTTTCCATCTAGATTCTCCACCAATATTGTATTATATAATAGGTTTTTAGATGATTTACTTATTTTATGGGATGGAGATGAATGTAGTGCTAATGAATTTATTCAATATTTGAATAGCACAGTACAGTTTTGTACCTACCATAAATGTAGATGTTCGAAGATCCACATTGCTGCAGTCCTTACATATGGGTAGTCCGCTGTCCTCGGTCGGCCCGAATACCAAAGTATTAGGCTGACGTCGGTCAAGGCGCTTAAAACTGACATCAGGACGTCAGGGTACAAAAGCGCATGACCGACGTCATATCCTCAGTCTTTTCTTGCCCCAGATGTCAGAAGGCCCTAAAAAGAAAGGGCAAAGCCAAAAAACAACCAACCACCCCTGCACTAACCATATTTACAATATTTACAACCCAAACCACACAACCACCTCTAACTACAGAGGGGAAGGAGGGAGGGTAAATTGGACTGCAGCAATGTGGATCTTCGAACATCTACATTTATGGTAGGTACAAAACTGTACTATGTTCTTCATCTCACATTGCTGCAGTCCTTACATATGGGTAGAATCCCAAAGCAGAGGTAAGGGAAGATGGCAAAACTATAAAGCATTAGGAGCTGCCAAAATGCCCTGTAAAATTGCAGTGGCAAATCCAGCCCTAGATTTAGAGTAAAGTGGAAGGTGGTAATGCTTAGAGAAAGTACGCACTGAACTCCAAGTAGCTGCCTCCAAAATATCCTTAGTAGCCACCCCCCTTAAAAAAGCTGTAGAAGTGGCAGTAGCCCTAGTGGAATGAGGCCTAATCCCAGTTGGAATCTCCTTACCATGATGGGAATAACAGAAAGCAATACAAAACCAATCCACTTAGAAATAGTTTGTTTTGAAACAGGTTTGCCCTGAGAACACAAAGCAAATGAAACAAACAACTGCTGAGACTGCCTGAACCCTTTAGTTCTGCTCAAATAATATCGCAACTGTCTGTGTATATCCAAAGTGTGCAAAATCTTCTCCCCTTTATTTTGGGGGTTTGCATAAAAAGTAGGCAAATGAATAGTTTGGTTTAAAGCCACACTAGAAACCACTTTAGGCATAAAGGAAGGGTTAGTACGCAAAGACACCCTATCCTTGTGCAAAATTAAGAAAGGCTCAACCGCCATAAGGGCCTGTAATTCAGAAACCCTTCTCGCAGATGTAATGGCCAACAAAAAAGCAGTCTTCCATGATAAATATTTCAACTCGGCAGTCGCTGCAGGCTCAAAAGGTTGTAGAGTGAGTTTCTCCAACACAAAATTGAGATCCCAAGCAGGAGTAGGAGCTCTACGTAGGGGTCTTATATTCTTTGCCCCTCTAAGGAATTGCTTAAACAAAGGATGAGAAAACAATGGTGGGTCACAGTCATAGTGAGCAGAAATTGCTGCAGCATGAACCTTTATAGAGGAGAAGGACAAACCTTTGTCCAATAACTCAGTAAGGTATTGAAGAGCAACACTTAAGTTAGGTTTAGAAACATCAAAGTCCTTTGCTGTACTCCAAATTAAAAATCTCCTCCATTTATCTGCGTAAACTTTCCTTGTACTAGGCCGTCTGGCCTCCAAAATAACATTCAAAACTTGTTGTGGAAGCTGAGACCCTCCAGGGTTTAAAACAGAATATGCCAGGCTGTTAGATGTAGAGAGTGAAGTTTGACATTGAGTAAATGACTGTTCTCCTGAGACAGCAGGTGTGGAATCAAGGCAAAGGCCATGGAGGCTCCTGCACCAGACTTCTCAGTAATGGGTACCAGTGCTGTCGAGGCCAATCCGGAGCTATTAAAATCATGGTTGGCTTGTCCTGTCTGACCTTCAGGAGTACCTTTGGGAGGAGAGGCAGTGGTGGAAAGGCATACACGTGAAGATTGCTCCAATTGAATGAGAGAGCATCCACTTTCCAAGCTGTGGGATGAAACCTTTTCGTGCAAAACTTTGGCAGCTGGTAATTTAGTGGAGAAGCGAACAGATCTATGTCTGGAGTTCCCCATAACACTGTCAATTTTTGAAATACATGAAGATCCAATTTCCACTCATGGGGATCCATAATTTGTCTGCTCAACACATCTGCTAAGGAGTTCTGTGCTCCTGGCAGAAACCTTGCCTGAAGATTTAACTGCAAACTGAGAGCAGTCTCCCACAAAATCATTGCTTGTCTGCACAGAGGATATGAATGTGTCCCCCCTTGCTTGTTGATGTACCACATGACAGTTGTGTTGTCTGTTTGAATCAACACCTGCCCTGGAAGAAGTAAATCCTTGAAAGCTATCAATGCAAATTGGACTGCTAACATCTCCTTCAAGTTGATATGTAAATGTTGAAGTCTGGCAGGCCACGTGTCTTGTACCCATTTTCCATTTAGATGAGCTCCCCAAGCTTTGTCTGAGGCATCTGTCGTTAGAATCTGACTCGCCTCTGGTCGGGTCACAGAGAGTCCCTTGTTTAGGTGACATTCCTGAGCCCACCACAAAAATTCCTTTTGAATGCAAGGTATTATCTGAATGACAGTGTCCATATCTTGGCAGTGTTAGCCCATACATTTTGAGATACCATTGTAGCTTCCTCATATGCAGTTTGGCATTGGGAAGTACCAGAATACAAGATGCCATGAACCCCAAGGCTTGAAGGACTGTCCTTGCAGTCAGCCTGGACTGACGAGACAATTGATGGAAATAGAGAAAGATTCTTTTGTTTGTCCGGGGTTAAAAGGCCATCTGGGATGCTGTATTCAGTCTCACACCCAGAAAGCACATGTCCTGAGAGGGTACTAGACTGGACTTTATTTCGCTCACAGAATACCCTAGGCATCTTAACACTGCCATCACATACTGTAAATGATGAAGAAGTTCGTCCTTTCCTTGAGCTAGAATCAGGCAATCGTCCAAATAAGGATAGATTTGTATTCCTCTTAGCCTGAAGAAAGCTACCACTGGAGCCAGAACCTTCGTGAACACTCTGGGCAGTAGATAAGCCAAAGGGCAATGCAGAGAACTGATAATGAAAAGTCCCAGCCCGAAAGCAGATACTTCCTGCAACTGGGCCTGATAGGAACATGAAGGTAAGCCTCCTTGAGATCCAGAGTCACCATCCAGTGATCTTTGCCCAGCAGAGGTAAAAGCTGCTGTAACGTCAACATTTTGAACTTGGGAATGTCCAGATATGTGTTGAGGATAGATAAGTCCAAAATGGGTCTCCACGTGTCCCCTTTCTTTGGTACTAGAAACAGGCGAGAATAAAATCCTAGGCCCACTTCTGGCAGAGGGACCGGTTGTATAGCTCCTATTTGAAGTAGAAGAGAAATTTGGTTGTGAGCCTCTCGTCTTTGCTGAGGAGGAACGTCTGGCATGCCTTTGAAAGGAGGCAAGGTATGGAAATAAAACTTGTAACCTCGGTGTATGATATCCAGTACCCATTTGTCTTGGGTAATCAAAATCCAATTTTCCTTTAAAAGTGCCAACCTTCCTCCCAAAGGTGCTGCCAGGCAAGAGGGATCTGGCAGCTGAAAAAGTAGGTCATTGGGCCTGTTTACGAAAGGACTGGCCCCTACCCTCACTCGAAGATTGTGCAGGTGAACTCCCTGTTCTAGGTCTGAAGGAACTCTGAGCTCTGCCCCTACCACGTCTAGATCTACCCCTAGACTGAGAATCATAAGAAGGATACGTCCACCCCTTAGCAGGCCAATTCCTACTAAACTTTGGAGGCTGAACTTGCAAAAAATCCTTAACAGTCTGCATAGACTTAGCCTTGTCCTCCATTTTCTTCAAGACTGATTCCACAGGTGGACCAAACAACACTTCAGACTGCAAAGGAGCATCCAAAATCCTTGTTCTAACAAGGTCAGAAAAATTCTGATCCTTCAGCCAGGCGTGCCTGCGAAGAACTGAACCAGTGGCAGCCACCCTAGACGAGGCCTGCACAGCATCAAAACCACATTGTAAAGAATGCTTACCAACCTGCTCAGAGACATGCACCAAATCTTGTAATTCTTTACACTCAATGCCTTCTGCCAGAGCATCCACCTTCGATTTCAATTGAGAAAGAAGAAAGTTTTGATATTTCAACATATGAAACTGGCAATTCAAAGCCCTCATTGCTAAGGTAAAGAAGTATAGACCTTCTTTCCCCATCTATCCAAAGCTCTGGCCTCTTTATCTAGAGGAACCGGATTTTTTACAACAGAGGCCTTGACACCCTTGGGTCCCTGACTAATAGTTTCTGGGTCCGCCCTAGGACTCTTATAAAGATATTTATGAGCCTCAGGCACCCTGTAATACCTATCTGGTTTAACAGGCGCAGGAGGCAGAGAATCAGGATTAAGCGAAGCCTCTGAAAACACATCCTGCACAACATCCAGAACAGGTGGTATAGCTAAGGGCCTATGTTGAGGTAAAAGCAAAAATTCCCCAAGCCTTTTCCGAGAATCAGAGAAGTCTTGACCTTCCCACTTAAAATGCTCCCTCATAGAGTGAAGTGTCTCTGAAAAAGAAAAATCCTCTGGAGGAGAAGCAGAAGGAGTGGAATCTTCTGCATCAGAATCAGAATAAGGAGAGTACTCCTGCAAGTCTTCAGTCAAGACTCTGAAACATCTGAAACCTGTTCAAAACTTCCCAACTCTGGCTCCACCCTAGGCCTCTTATCAGGAGGGGGCAAAGAACCTCTAATCAGAGTAATCAAATCTTCTGCCATTTTAAGCATGTGCTTCTTAGGCACAGACCCTGCTGAACTAGGAGTGACACCAACAGAAGCTAAACCTGGCCTGCCCCTGGGAGAAGCCTTGGAAACAGAAGGAGAGGGCCTAACCACCCTGGGAAGGGAGGGGAGTACAGTAACCTGAGAAGCCCCTTCAGCCTGCCCTGCCTCAAGAGAGGCCACATCCTGCAAAATTAAAGTCTCCCCCTGAGACTCTAAAGAAGTCTCCGTCGGACCCACCGGTTCCACTGAAGCCTCTAAAGAACCGGCGTCCGGAACGGACTACTCATCTTGCCTGGGCTTAACTGTTTTGTCTTTGCGCTTCTTCGTGGAAGCGGGCGCCGGAGAATCCGACGGCATATTATAATTGCACCGCTTACCGAAGACCAGCCTAGCACAATCTAACCTTCGCTTAATAGTGCGCTTATTGAACCTAGCACAAAAGCGACACCCAACTACGTCGTGCTCAGGCCCCAAACAAGGAATGCACAAAGAATGATAATCCCTATGCGGTATCTGTTTCCCACAAGAAATACAATTATTCACTTTTTCTGACATCCGGTACTACACTGAGGCAAGAAAAAACCAAAATAATCCCCAACGGGGTACTTAGCCAACTTGGATTCGGTCTGAAACTCCGAACTCGAAAAATTTCAGAACGCCGAACGGCACTTGCAACGCTGCTTCTGCATCGGACCATGCGGCAAAAAAGACTGAGGATATGACGTCGGTCATGCGCTTTTGTACCCTGACGTCCTGATGTCAGTTTTAAGTGCCTTGACCGACGTCAGCCTAATACTTTGGTATTCGGGCCGACCGAGGACAGCGGACTACCCATATGTAAGGACTGCAGCAATGTGAGATGAAGAACATCACTAGTTTTTTGAGATTCACCCATGTGTGGAACAGTGACAGAGTAAATTTCTTGGATTTAACCATCATCAAAAATGAGGGTGACTTATCTAGTACATTATATAGAAAAGAAAGCTATTCAAATTCCTTATTACACTTTAAGAGTTGCCATCCCTACCACCAGAGAAAAGGTGTTGTTAAAGGGCAAATGGCACGTATTTCAAGATTAGTTAGTGATGACGAGTTATTCAAACAAGAAATTTATAAATTAATTGGTATGTTACTGGATAGGGGATATCCACTCAAATTACTTTTAAAGGTTAAGAAGGAAATTTACAGGAAGAGATGTTCTATTTATTTTCCAATTATTAAAAGCACATTGGCCTTGAACGAGGTTGACCAAAATCAGGGTTCAAAAAAGGTAACTTGTTCCCAAGGACCATGTTTTATTTTAAAATTTAATGAGAAATCCCCGGAAATAAGCATGGCATTGTGGAACACATGGAATTTTTGTTTGGGGGATACAACCAAGGAAATATTGGGTATGGTACCTAGGATTGTTTACAGTAGGGGTAATAACTTGAAAGAAATACTTGAGAAAGAACATAGATATAAGAAGTCTCGGATGTCTAAATGTGGCAGTTGTAGATGTTGCCGATTTATTGCAGAGGGTTCTTATTTGTGTGTGAAAGGATACGGACATACTTTGGCATGTCCAGGGGTATGTAATTTTAATACTAGAAACCTGGTTTACATTGCCACATGTATTTCTTGTGACGCATTCTACGTTGGGATGACCACACGTAGATTGCGTGACAGAATTAGTGAACATTTGCGGTGTTTGAAGAAGAAGGATGAACATAATGCTTTGTATTTACATAGTTGCAGGTGCAATGAATTCAAAAAGTTTTTATTTTTTGTAGTCGACAGGGTCTTCCTTGACCAGGGTGGTGATATTAGTAACAGGGTGGCAACCAAGGAGGTTGAATGGCAGCTTCGATTAAATGCCACAAGATTTCCTGGTATAAATGATTTTATCTCTATCAAACCAGTGTTGAAATATAAATCTAGTTTAATTTAATGTACCAGGAGTCTTCAGTTACATTCTTACTTTTACATTTTTACATTCATTCATATATTTTTCATTTTTATTTATATATATATTTCTATATATTTTTATATACAGTATTTATATATTTCTTTTATGTTTCATTGTGATTATGTCTATGTATATATATATATATATATATATATATATATATATATATATATATATATATATATGCAGTTTTTGTTAGTTTTTCTCTGTTGCTGCATCCTTTTAAGAACGTTTTGTTTTATTTTAATAGGAAAAGCAAAGTTGTGCATTTACTAGTGTTAGTGAAGTGTTGGGGCTCATTGGTTGGCTGATTTGTTAATTTAATGATTGGTTGATTGATTAATTAATTTGTATAAATATGATGTATTTGTATGAGTACACTGACTCCGATTATGCCATTTGTTGGCGAAAGCGCTTAGTCGGTGTGTTGCTGCTATTAAATTTTTACTGTCACGTCTTCGCCTTGATCCTTGATGTCCTTGTGAGCAGTGGTTGTGCATTGTACGTGTTTTTCTAGGAGACTGTGTCCTTTTTTGGGATTTTTATTGAATTTTCTGGCTATTCATAGAATTGGAAAAATAGGCCATCAGCCTAAAGTTTGACATGTCGGGATGGATCATGCCCATTGGGTGAGACACGACGTCTGGAGTTGGATCTCAAATCCAAGGTTGGTGAAGTGAGGCCAAAGGAAGGAAAACCACAACTGCTGAGGCCAGTAAGGAGCAATGAGAATGACTTTGCTCTTCAACCTGGCGGCCTTCTGCAGAAAGTTTGGAATTAATGGGATTGGTGAGCAGGCATAAAGTAGACCAGGGGGGCGCAATCTTGAAGTACAGTACCCCTAGGTGATTCCCCCTGTGGGGGGATTATTGCAAAGTTGCTGCTGCACTTGTTTAGGGGAGAAGCAAAAAGATTGCAGCAAGGCTGGCCCAATCAACTAAAAATCATTTCAGTCACATTCTTGTTGAAAGACCACTAGTGAGGTAAAAGGCTGGATCTGCTCAGTTTGTTTACTATCACACTGGACTTCCCCCAGAATGTGCATTGCTATGAGAAAGCGGATGGATGAGCTTGCCCACTGCCACATACCGAGTGCTTAACACAAGGGGTATGATCTGGTTTCTCCTGGTTTGTTGATGTACTAAACTACTGATCTATTGCCCATCTGGACTGCAATCATCCCTGAAGGAGAGTATGCTAGAAGGCCTGCAATGCTAAAAACACTGCTCTTATCTCGCAAGTTGGCCTCTTTGGGGAACCAAGTGCCTTGGACGGTTTTCCCCAGAAAATGCCCCCCACACCCTCACCCCAAATGGGAAACGCCGGGGGTCACCAAGGCCTTGGGCTAAGGGGGAATGAACAGACAGCCTTGCAGAACCTGATTTGACTGAATCCACCATCTGAGATATCTCTTGCACGTCCGAGTGATTTGTATCTGAGTTGACATGGGTTGGTAAAGTATTGACCACTGTGCTAGCATCCACTGAAGAATCCTCATATAAAATCTGGCTAAAAGTACTAAGATTACTGCTGCTGATACTGATCCCAGAGCTTGAAGGACCAAGTCTGCTGAAATCTTGGTACTGCAGATTATTTTTCTTACCTGTGATCTGGCAGTCTGTATTCTTGAGGGAGGCAGTGAAGCTATCACTGACTTTGTGTTGGAAACTGCTCCGATAAATTCCAAATTTTGAGATTGTTCTAGTTGAGACTTACCATAGTTTATGGTTATTCCCAAATGAAAACAAGTCTGGAGAACCTGACTGCTTGCCCTTATCAACTGATGCCTGGTCGGGGTGGTAATGAGCCAGTCTAGATATGGAAACACCTAGAAACCCTGTAGTCTCAAGTGAGCTGCTACTACTGCCATGCATTTTGTGATCATCCTGAGGGATGTGGTGAGCCAAAGGGCAGAACCCTGAAGTGCTAGTGAACTGGCTCCCAGCTGGAAGTGCAAGTATTTTCTGGATTGTCTGTTCATCCTTATGTGGGAGCATGCATCCTGAAGGTCTTATCGTGCGCATCCAGTCGCCCTTACCCAAAAAAGGGATAATGGATCGGACCATGACCATCTGAAACTTGATATGTCAAACTGAGTTGTTCAAGTTGCCGAGATCCAAAATTGGTCTTCAGTTCCCTGTTTTCTTTGGCACCAAAAAGAACCTTGAGTAAGTTCCAGATTTTATCTGATCTGGTGGGACCCTCTTGGATGACTCTTTTTCTAGCAGCTTTTGTATTTGAATTGCTGCCTCTTCCCTCTGACTTTGTGGAACATCTGGGATTTTTCCTGAGATTGAAGGCAAACGGGAAAGGGTATTGTATATCTTCTGGATATAATCCTCTGCACCTAAGTATCTTCTTTTATGTCTAGCCAGGCTCCCTGGTGCATGAATAATCCACCCAGACTGTCTCCAGAGGTGGGCAATAAGGCCTCCTTTCAGCACTGGGAGGATCTGTCCAAGAAAGAATCTCTGGACCCCTATAGTTTTGCAGGCCTCTTCTGCAGCAGGGGGCAGCATCAACTATTAGAGTTTCTCCCCCTACCCCTGGGGGAACTTCCTCCACTTGTGTCCTGAAAAGGACCCTGGGATTTCCCAAACTATACCTTTCGACCACCTTGTTGATTTCTAGAAAATAATCTCAGAGAGGTCAAATAACATATGCCCACTGCAGACAATGTCTTTCCGTACTTCTCACACCAAGATCAAGTTTCTTTCACTGTGGGACTGAACAAGGAAGTGCCGTCAAAAGGTGCACTGACAAATCAAGGCCTGAAGGGCTCTGCAAAATCATATAAGTGCTTCCAGACATGACTTCTGATGGAAATGCCAAAATCCCACTACCCTTGAGGTGCCTTCAAGCTGCATGTGAAATAAGGCTCATGGATTAATTCAAAATAGATTGTAGGGTAGCCAACTGAGAAGTCACAGATGATTGGACGTCTGCAGAAAAGGATCCTAAGAGGGTATTTGAAAGTTCCTTGATCAAATCCCTCAGTAACCTAGTAAGATGTGCCAAATAATTCAGCAACTTCAGAGCGATGGTGGCTGAAGCCTAGACACTTCCCAAAGATGTCCATCACTTTAGACTCCCTGTTTGAGGGATGAACAGTGGACTTCTGCTCAACAAGTTCCTTTTAGATGGCCATCGCCACAACCATGGCATCAACGAGCATCCCTTTAGCCCAAAACTCTTTTCCCCAAAGGTGGTAGCAGAATCTTCTCTGGTCTTTTGTGTATGGGTTCAACTGTGTCAGGTTCCTTCCATGCCTGACAAGAGACCAAATCAATCAGCTCACTGGCAGGCGGAGTAACCCAGGAGGTAGATGGGCCAGTACCAAAAGCCTCCAGGAATACTGACTCCTCAAAGGGTTGCTGGGGGCCCAATCACTTCTCTGTTTTAGGATCTCAAGGATGTCTCCAAACAAGACATCTTTGGTAGTGACTGTGGGGATCCTTCACCTTCATTGAAGTCCACATCCTCTGTGACTCACTCTTGTGGAGTGTTCAAGTGTTTCCTCTTGCACGTCTTCCTACAGACCTCTTCAGTGGGCTGTTCTGGGGAGGTATCAGAAGAAACTAATACCCTGCTGGGAAGCCTGGAGATCTCAGACTGACTTGTCCCTGTGGTAAAGAATAATGGGAATCTAAGTGCAGAGATATCAGGGTAGAAGCTTGAGGAGCCAAGAGGGTTGGATCCATCTGTCCTGTTGGAGCAGGGAATACTCTCTTCACCACCTTGAATGCTGATCGTCCCAGAAAATGAAGACCCGGCGCCGAGAAGGCAAGCTTCTGGACCACTGTTCTACCCTGCTCTAAATGCAATCTCCCCAAGGAGGAAGCCAGAACCAAGTTATCCAATGCAGAGGCTCTGAGGGGCAGAAGCTGCTCTAATAGCTTTGAAGTAGACTCCAACACCTCGGATCTGACAGGGAAGCTTTGGCTCAGAGTCATCAGGATCCCAAGAAATCTAAACCGGAGCACTCAGAGTAAGCCTTGGATCCAATGGTAATGTTATCTTCAGATCCAAGATAGACAGACTCTGAAGCGATCAGAGGAGGATGAAGTAGCTGTGTAGTTGATGGATGCGCCTCCTGATCCAAGGGGAGTAGGAGCCAGCAAGACACACATATGAATTTGCGCTGAGATGAACTTCCACATCATTCTTTCCATATCTTCCTCCATCTGTCTGGATGTACGAGTCAAGGCAAGAGAAGGAGACTTAGACCAGTGTCACTCCAAAAAGGGTGAAGGCACCCTAGAGGATACAGGACCAATGGAAGGTGAGTATCTGGTCCTGGGGATAACTACAGGACATGAGACAGTTGGATCAGAGATAGCCAGACCCATCCGCTTTTTTCTTCCTTGGATCTGAGGGAGAAGAGCTTTGGGACCTTTTTGGATCTAACTTGGGTCTTTTTCTAGATGGCTCTGAAGCTGAGGTGGAAGGCTTCAGAGACAAAAGTTTTGTTTCTTTAGCTTTACTTTTGGGAGAGTGAGCCCCAGATATTGCTTCCCCAAAGGAAGATGGCAATAATCTTTTTAATATTAGTTTATTTTTCCTCTCCACTAGAGCCTTAGGGTTGAAATTATGGCAGATCGAGCAATTCTCTTCTAGATGTTGTAGCCCTAGTCAATGTTTGGGCATCTGATAGCAGCAGCTTGTGCCCACACTTCACACACATTTTAAAACCAGAGGGGGCCTTTAACCACCATTACAGCAGTAACTGCAAAAATGAATTTTTTTTTTTTTTTTTTTTTTTTTTTAAAGAAGACAGAAAGCAGGGGAAAAAAATACCCACTATGGTACTAAGGACTACACAACAGTGTAGATGATAAAAAGATAGAAAAATAAATCACCAACGACAAACTGTACAATCGACACATGACAAAATCACCAACAATGGTAACTGCAGAGATACAAAAACATATGGGGGAAAGGAATGAGTAACATGAGAAAATATTAGAAAATATACAATTTTAGATGATGTAAATTGAAGAAAACTGTCACTTACCTGTGAAAGCAGGAGAGCTAGGTTGACCAAGTCTTTTCGTGAAAAGCGGCAAACGAGATCTGAGGTAGCTTAGGGATAGTGCATTACACTAAGGGAGAAGCTCGAGGGCTTTTTGGTTACCACTAGGTTTAGTAAGGCCCAAGTCGGATTCCAGGACTGGATCTGAACCCATTAGTTGAGGACAGAATGAAAACTGGCATCAAATACTATTGTTAATAAAATATGCTGAAAAAGGGTTGGGGCAGGGCACAGAAAAGTACAGTTGTGTATATCTACCATAAATGTAGATGCTTGAGTGTATTTTCACTGTTGCAGTCCTGACTTGTGGGATTTCCTGCTGTGAAAGTCTTTGGCCGGCTTGACTACCAGAGAAAATTTCCCCTCCTCCTCAAGCTGGTGGACATCCTAACCAACGTCAGTGTGCCTGGGTATTATAAGGAACCAGCCAACGTCATATCAGTTTTTTCTTGCCCCCCCCCCCCCTAAAAAGCGGCCCGTAAATGGGCAGTAGGAACTGAGGAAGATAAACTGAGGAAGATAACCTATACAGGAGGAGAGGCCAAAGGGGATTCCCTTGGCTAGAAAAGAAATTATAAGTAAACTACCTAGTATGCTAAGGAGAAAGAAGGGAGGGAAAGAAGACTGCAACCGTGAACACAGTCGAACATCTACATTTATGGTTGAGTGTACACAACCATACTATGTTCTTTATGTTTCACTGTTGCAGTCCCAACTTGTGGGATGATTCCCAAAGCAGGAAGGAAATTAGCGAGAGGATGTCCTGCAGGATGGCAGTGGCGAATCCTGCTGTGGACATGGAAAAGGCTGTTAAGTGGTAGTGTTTGGTGAATGTATGGACAGATGATAGCTTCCAAAATATCCTAGGTAGGGACTCCTTTCAGGAAAGTAGCAGAGGTTGTAGTAGCCCTAGTGGAGTGTGACCGGACAGCCTCAGGTTACTTTTTGCCATGATGACTAACAAAATAAGCAGTAGGAGATCCACTTTGAGACAGTGTTTAGAAACCGGTTTTCCCTCAGAGCCAGGGGCAAAGGTCACAAAGAGTTGGTCAGATTTTCTCAAGGCTTTAGTTCTATCAAGATAGTAAGAGTTGTTTATGCACAGCCAAAGAAAGAAGTGTTCTTTCTCCTTGATTCTGGGGTTTTGGAAAGAATATGGGGAGGTGAATGACCCGAGTGTCAGTGAACACCTTTGGCATGAAAGAAGGGTTAGTTCTGAGAGAAACCATGTCTGGGTGGAAAATGAGGAATGGCTCCATTGACATGAACGCCTGCTGAGGTGATAGCCAGTAGAAGGGCAGTTTTCCATATTAGAAACTTTAGATGGGCAGAGGCTGCAGGTTTGAAAGAAGGTAGAGGCATTTTTTTCAGAACAAAATTAAGGTCCCATGGAGAGGCAGGATGCCTCCTGGGAGGTCTGACGTGGATGACTCCCCTATGAAATTGCCTTAAGAGGGGATGGGAAGAGCAGGTATATGGACCAAAATGGCAGAGGCGTGAACTTTAATGGAGGAATAGGAAAGGCCTTTATCCAGACTAGCCAGGTAATCTAGAATGGCAGAAATCTGAGCTATCAGGAATTCCATCTGCTGCTGTTGGCACCAGATGCAAAATCTTTTCCACTTAGCGGAGTATGATTTTCTAGTACTAGGTCTCCTAGCCTCCTTAAGAATGTCTGGAACCTGTTTGCTTAGGGCAGGGTTGGTCCTGGGTGCTGTGGAATTTTTCAAGATGAAAGGATGAGCTATCTGCAGGCAGGGCTGCACAATCTTTCCTTTGTCCTGAGTTAGAAGGTTGGCTCTCTGAGGCAACAGCCATGGATTCTCATTGGCTATGTTAAGAAGCAGAGGATACCAGTGCTGCTTGGGCCAGTCTGGGGCTATCAGTATTATCCTTGACCCTCTTATCTTTAGAAGTACCAGAGGATGTAGAGGTAGGGGAGGGAATGCATAACTGAATAGCTGAGTCCAAAGGAAGGAGAAAGCATCTGTCCTCCAGGCTGATTGTTTGTTCCTCAAACAGAATCTTTTCAGTTGAGCATTTTTCCTGGTGGTGAAAAGATCCATCTGTGGGATCTTCCCCTTTCTGGACCATGCTGAGAAATGCTTCCTGATGCATATCCCATTCATGGGGGTCCATTAGGTTTCTGCTGAGGTGATCTGCTAAGAGTATTTTGAGCACCTGGGAAGTATTGTGCCAGGAGGTACAACCCCAGAGAGTGAGCAGTTTCCCAAACCTGCACTGCTAAACAACATAGAGGATAAGAGTGGGTGCCCTGCTGCTTGTTTATGCACCACATAACTGTGGTGTTGTTTGTCTTCACTAACAGGACCCTTGGCTCCCATTTTTCCTTGAAAGCTATCAGGCACTGCACTGCCATAAGCTCTTTCCAGTTTAAGTGCCTGTCCTTGAACTGAAGCTCCCACCTCCCTTGGGATTGGAGGAGCTGGAAGTGAGCTCCTCAGGCTGTCTCTGAGGCATCTGTGGTGAGAGTTTGGACCTGGGGAATGAATCTGATTGGGAGACCGTGATTTTGTACATAAGCCTGTGCCCACCATGCAACTTCCTCCTTAAGGAATCAGCTGCATCTGGGTTGGCAGTAAGTGTGTTGGCATTAAACATTTTTACAGTACCACTAAAGTTTCCTCATATACAGCTTAGCCAGAGGAACCATAAGGATACAAGATGCCATGTAACCCAGTGCTTGGAGGAACACTCTGGCCGAGATGCTTTGTTTCTGCTGGATTCTTCTGAAGTAGTGGGTCAAAAAGGAGACCTTGTCTGGGGGTAGGAAGGCTTTTTGAAGACAGGAATCCAGGAGAGACCCCAGGAAAACTATCCTGATGTACGAACAGTGCTAGACTTTTGTAGATTTATGGTGAAGCACAGGGATGACAGGAGGTTCTGGTAAACCTCAGATCCTTGGGAGGTTTTGACCGATTTGTGGCTTGTAGTAGCCAATCGTCCAGGTAGGGGTAGATTTGGATCCCTGTGGTCCTACAAAAGGCAATTACAGGGGCTATGCACTTGGCAAAAGCCCTGGGAGAAGTAAACAAGCCAAAGGGTAGTGCTGAAAATTGAAAGTGACTGGTACTTGCTCTGACGCAAGTAAAGCTTCTGTGCGATTCCTTTATGGAAATGTGCAGGTAGGCATCTTTTACATCCAGTGTGACCATAACAGCCTGTGGGGCTATCATGGGCAAGAATTTTCATCTGAACAGTCAACATTTAGAATTTTGGAACCAGAAGGAATTGATTGAGGGTGGACAGGTATAAGATAGAACACCAAAAGCCGTCTTCTCTGGGAACCAGAAACAGCCTGGAGTAGAACCCTTTTCCCTTCTGAAGTTCTGGAACTGGTTCCAATGATCCCTGACAGAACAAAATTTGAATTTGAAAGAGGGCCTCTGCTGGTAGCCTGTGAATTTGAAGGGCTTTTTGAAAGTGAGTTTGTAACCATTAAAAATGATACTTAGAACCCACTTGTCTGAAATGATGAGGGGCCAATTTTGTTTGAACAGGGACAGCCTTCCTCCTAGTTTTGTGGAGGGGGGTGAAGTGGGTGAGTCAATGCTGCTCTCTGGCAGATGCCTGTGGCGTAGAACTTCCTTGCCTGGAAGTTTCTGAGATCCACTGCCTGGGTTTCTGCAGTTGCTGACACAGCCTTTGTGTCCTTTCCCTCTGGGGTTTCCTCTGCCTGCTTCTGGACTAGGAGGGAAAGGACAAGTGTGTTTAGTGGGGGAGTTCTTACTAAATCTTGGTGGCTTAACTTTAAGGAAGTCTTTCACAGTCTGCATAGACTTAGCTTTGTCTTCCATCTTTTTAAGAACAACCTCAGCTTTAGACCCAAAGAGGAAGTCCTTGTTTAGATGTCTAGGGAAGCATCAAGAAGGTTAGATTTAACATGGTCTGGAAGAGTGTGTTCCCTAAGCCATCCATGCCTTCTAATAAAAGAACCAGTGCCTGTCGCCTAGCTAGAGGCCTCCATAGCATCATACCCCACAATGTAAGGAATGCCTAGCTACCTGTGAACAATTTTGGCAAGGATCCAAAAGTTCCTTAGAAAGGATTTTATCCTCAAGGGAAGAGACCTTTTGCTTCCGCTGATCCGGGATGGTTTGTTGACATTTAATCATGTGAAATTGACATTTGAGAGCCCTCACTGTAAGGGTGGCTGAGGTATATGCTTTTTTCCCAAATCTATCAAGAGCCCTGCTCTCTATCTGTAGGTAAAGGATTTTTAGAGGAACTGGCTCTAGCTTCTTTGGGTCCTGGGGTGACCAACTCTGGATCACCAAAAACATTTTTGAAAAGGTTTTTATGGGAGTCCTGTACCCTATAAAACCTGTTTTTTGAGGAGCTGGGGGAAGAGTCAGGATTCAAGGAGGAATCCAAGATGATGTCCTCAACCACCTCTAAAACAGGGGGAATAGAAAGACATTTGTGCTCTGGCAAATCTAGGCACTCCTTAATTCTTTCTTCAAAGTTAGGGTATTTCTGTGCTTTTCACTGGAAGTGTTCCCTCATAGCATAGAAAGTCTTACCAAAGGTAATATCCCCTGGGGTGGGGGGCAGAGGCCAGATTCTCCTCAGAACCTGATTCCTCAAAAGAAGTGTGGGAGGGCCCTTCAGAAATAGACTCTTCCAGATCACAATCCTCAGCAGATTCAAAAGGATCTGAAAAAACTTCAGAAGTAGGATCCCTTTTCCTTTTTCCTGGGCATGATTCCCCAAGGGCTTGTCTAGATCTGACTATAGAGATCAGGTCTTCAGCTAGCCTAACCAAGTCCTGCTGATATCCCTGAGAAAAGGAGACAGTAGGCCTAGGCGAAGGTTCTGCAGAAGCACCCCCTCTTAGGAGTCGTTCTGGCTTTGGACCTAGGGATGTCCAAAATTCTGATGCCTGTCCCTTTGGAGGAATGAGGAGGTGGTGTATGCCTAAGCCACAAAGGACCATCACTGGTTAAATTGCACTCAACGGAATCAGAGGCCTGCTGAGTGGCCCTGGACCTGACCGACAAGCTGAAAGCAAGGGCCTGTGCAGAAGTAGAGGGACCCGACAGCATGTCGGACTCTGACTGGGTCTCAACAGAGGCCTACACCACCACCTCATATACAGAAGGGGGCTGCAAAAGTGACTTGCCTTATTCAATGATCACAACCCTTGAAGGAGAAATAGACGAAGAATGGTTGTCGTCTGATGCCCTAATTTTGCATCTCTTTTTCCCCTCTTACCCCTAGGCTGCTCACTATCTGAACAACTGGCGGACACCATTGGATGCTGAGACGTAGATTCAAGACTTAAGGAATCTACCCAAGATCTCAGTCCTATGTCTAACTGTCCTAGAATTAAAACTGACACAAAAATGGCAACTAGGGACGTTGTGATCTAGGCCTAAACAAGTGACACAAAGCGAAGGGAAGTCTCTTTGTGGGATCTGTTTACCAGAGCGGAGACAACTGTTCACCTTACCTGACATGAGTGAAAGCAAGAGAATTTCCCAGTGGGGTATATATCTTTCCAATAACTTCTCTCTGGTAGGGACCAACTGATGCACTGAAACACTGCTTTGGGCTCCAAAGATCATATTACTTGCAACCTCCTTCTTTCCAGCCTTAACTTATTACAACATATAGCCTAGATAATACAACTAAGACAGTGCTTTCTTACCGTATTAACACTAGCATATTCAATAGTCACTTATAAAACGTCTCTCCACCACACCTCATATTTAAAATACCCCTAAATGCATACAATGCAAACTCAATTTATTCTCATAACAAAACATGCAAGTTCCATTAGGAAAACTATGACACAAACATCAACAGGAATAAAAACTATTTTACTTATAGCCACTTCTTCCGTCCATTCGGTTTCCTTCTAAACATTAATAATAAAGTAATGTTGATGCTTTAGAGTTCTCCCACCAGTTTATCACAGTAAACAATCTTCCAGACTTCCTGCAGAACTACAGCTCACATATTGAACTACAGCTAGTGGAAATGACGCCTTAATTCTTTCATTTACTCACTAAATACACTTTGTTGCTGGCCATCTTCCTGATCATTGCGATCTTCGGTTTTTGAGTCCATGGTACTCCTGATTCCTAGGGTCAGCTCCAGGGCTTTTTTGTCACTCAAGAATTCTTCTTTGTAACAAAAGAAAAGGTTTTAATGACAAAAACTCTCTGGGTTTCCTTAATGTTAAAAGACTGAGAAGTGGATCCCCCTACATTTTGATGAAATCACTTTGCTGACCAAACCTCATTTCTGCCACAGATTGCTCTGCTACTACCAAAACTATTTTCAATTCTCAAGGAAAAATATTATGAACAGAGCTGAATATAGTAACTTCAACTCCACAACTACTTTTTGGTGTCCCTGATAGGACAGATCTGCTTTTCTTTTTATTTATTTTATTTAACATTTGGTAACGGGAAAGTCTGACTTGGAAAGAAGTCAATTTTCAGCAGAGGCCCAAGGAGAAATGTTCCGGACGCATGTCTTTATAATGTGGGAAGAAACCAGAGTACCCGGGGAAAATCCACACGACCACAGGGAGGACATGCAGACTCCTCACAAAAGGCACTCTAGCCAAGAATCGAACTAGAGAACCTCTTGCTGTGAGGTGACAATGCTACCGCTGCATGACATTGCAACCCAGAAGAACAAACAAAATCCAATCCACAAAAAACAGCCAGGTGCCATGGACAACGGGTAATAATTTATTGTATCCAAAAGTATTCAAAATACCACAAACTAGTTAAACACTTTCATTCTGACAGTGCTATGGGACTTCTTCAGAACTTAAAATATACAAAATCTCCTCAGTTTAAAAAGCATCAATCATATTAAAATTGATAGGTTAATAAATTAAACAATCAACCAATGGCATATACAAGTGAATACGTAAACAATTTAAAAAAAAAAAAAAAATTTTAACCCTCCAAATGCCTAAGCTTTAATACACAATTTATACTACAATACTCGTTCAGACCTGGAATGATAAAAGCATTAAGCCGCAGTTGCCACTTTAATTCGCACAAATCTAAATATTCAAGTAAAACTCTACCTCGAGTGTCCAACAAAATCTGCTGTATAATAAAAAAGCCAAAGTTATGTTCTAACATGCTGAAATAATGCGTTAGTTATTCTGCCTTTTTCATGTCTAAAAAGAAGTTATGTACTCACCATAACGTTCCATGTTAGTAGTACATTTCACCCTTCATTCTTTATGTGTTTGGAGCTGAAGGTCTGCTTCGACTCTGCCTATTCACAAGCTGGAAAGCTTCTGATTCGCTCATGGCTTGAGGGTATCCCAGAGTGCACCAGTACAATCCCCAGATTTTGTTTGCAGTTAAAAGATGAAATAATAATACACAGAGAGAACCCAATACTACAAAAGGTCTCTATAAACATAAAATAAACATAAAATAAAATATATATGTAGACGCATATAGATATATATATATATATATATATAAAAATATATATCTCTGATTCCCGGTACTTACAGGATGGGGGCAGGAGGGCGGGTCCTAAAGAATGAAGGGTGAGATGGACTAACATGGAACGTTATGGTGAGCACATACCTTCTTTATGTCAAGTAGTCCTATCTCACACCTTCATTCTTTAAGTATGGGACCGCATCCCTAGCTCCTCATTCTTGGGTGGCTCAAGGAAAAAAACTCCCGAGTACCGTGGAACTAAAAGATGCTCTACCCCTGAAACGGGAGGGGAGAAGCCCACGTAGCAGCTACACCAATATCAACAAGTAGGCCCTGCTAGAAAAATAGCAGAGGTTAGACCGAGATCTGGTAGACTGACCCTAGATTATACAGGGTAAGGATTTATCCCATGAAAGGTAATATAATCTATTCAGCTAGAAATCCAGTTATAGAGGATAACTTAGGAAAAATTGGAAAGCCAAAAATGGATTCGGGAAGAGAATGAATAATTAATCTGAAATCCTAACAATTTTTAATCCATTGCAAATAAAAAGTAATGTCTAAGTACGTCAAGGTGCATGGTAATGATGGAAGAACCCCTGAAGGACTAGTACAAGGGGGCACCTTGTAGATATGAAATCCACAGATAAGGTGGCATAACAAGCAACGCCTATGGACTGATTTAAATTATTTTGCAAACAGACCTTAGGAAGGAAGGAAGGATTGGTCCTTAGAGCGACCCTGTCGTTATGAAATACTAAGTACGGAGAACGAATACAAGCTCCGAAACACGTCTGGCAGAAGTAATGGCTACCAGAAAGAGTCTTCCAGGATAAAAACTTAATGGAGCACGATGCTGCAGGTTCAAAAGGTGGCAAGATTAGGGAAGCTAGTACCAAATTTAGATCCCACGGAGATGGGGGAATCTCTCACTGGGGGCCTAAGCAGAGTGGTTCCTTTGAGGAAGGCTTTACACAGCTTATGAGACAATGTTGTTAGAAGACAACCCAATGTGAAAATTCGAAATGGCAGCTAACTGAACCCTGATTGCAGCAGAAGCGGAACCAGAATGAAAGAGTTTGTTAAAAATTCCAAAATCTCGTGGACAGGGGTTGAAAAGGGGTCTATATTCTTAGCCTCTGCCCAGCAAGAAAAACGTTTCCACTTGCTAGCAAAAGTTTTCCTGGTTGTGGATTTGTGTGATGAGATAATTTCACGCACAGAGGAGGAAATATTAGGAAGCCTGGCTAAGGTTGGAAGTGGAGCAACCAAGCTGTGAGCTGGAGTGTTTGAAGGGATCGATGCAGTCTGCCCGACTGATGAATCAGTAGATCTGGAATAAGATCCAGAATCCAAGGCTGTTCGAGACGGTAATGATGCAGGAATGGGAACCATAACTGTAAAGGCCAGTAAGGGGCAATGAGGATCATTCTGCAACCCAACGTAGTTGCTCTCTGTGTCAGTTTGGGTATTAGGGGAAATGGAGGGAAAGCGTAAAGAAGTCCCTGAGGCCAATCGTGGACTAGAGCGTTTCTGGGGGAGTGGCCGGGAAGTGGGAGAAGAAATTGCTGCACTTGCTGTTGAAGGGTGTGGTGAAAAGGTCGCAGCAAGGCTGCCCCCATTTGCAAAAGATCTGTTCTGCAATTTCCTGATTCAGAGACCACTCGTGAGGCATGAGAATTGCTCTGCTGAGCCCGTCTGCGATGACGCTGGACCTCCGAAGGATGCGAGTTGCGATCAGAAAACGTTGGGAAGAGATCGCCCACTGCCGGAGTCTGAGTGCTTTTCGACATAGAGGATAGGACCTGGTTCCGCCCTGCTTGTTGATGTACCACACCACTGACATATTGTCCGTTTGCATTGCAATGGTCCCAGGAGGGAGAGAGTCCTGAAGGGCTTGCAACGCTAAAAGCACGGCTTTCATCTCCACGACATTTATATGCAGATGGTACTCGTGAGGCTGCCAGGTGCCTTGGACTGTCCTGCCCTGATAATGCCCCCCCCCCCCATCAGGGAGGCGTCTGTGGTCACTGTGGCGACTGGAGGGGGTAGCACAAATGGTCTGCCCTGGGACACTGATGGGGAGACCATCCACCAAGCGAGGTGCTTCTTGCATGCTTCTGTGATCATAATCTTGTGAGACATGGGAAGCTGTTGGAAGGACCACTGTGTGAAAAGGAGCCATTGGAGGATTCTCATATGAAAGCGGGCTAGGGGAACAAGAAGAATTGCTGATGCCATGGAACCCAGTGTTCGGGGGATGAACCTGACTTGAATCCTTTCGCATGTTAATAAAATCTGCACTTCATGGCAAATTAGTGATACCCTGTGTGGTGGAAGGCTCGCAAACATGTTCCTTGTATTTAAATTTGCGCCTATATAAGTGATATGTTGACAGGGCGACAATGCAGATTTTTCTAAATTTATTGTGATACCTAGCCTGGAGCAAGTTTTGATAGTGTAGTCAATGGCTTGCAGGAGGTGATGCCTGGTGGTAGCAGTGAGGCGCCAGTCGTCTATATATGGAAACACCTGGAATCCCTGACGTCTCAGGTGAGCCATAACCACTGCCATGCATTTGGTGAACACCCTGGGGGCTGTGGTGAGACCAAAGGGCAGATCTCTGAAATGATAATGACTGGCTCCCAGCTGGAAGCGAAGAAATCTTCTGGAGCGGCTGTCCATTTTGATGTGGTAGTCCGCATCCTGAAGATCTATACAGCACATCCAATTGTCCTGACCCAGGAAGGGTAGAATGGACTGTAGCGTGACCATCTGAAACTTTGTTCTTTGTATAGACCTGTTTAATCTGCTGAGATCCAGAATGAGTCTCTAGTCCCCTGTCTTTTTTGGTACCAAAAAGAACCTTGAGTAAGTTCCGGATCTGAGCTGGTCTGCTGGGACTTTCTGGATGACCCTTTTGTGTAGCAGCTTTGAAATTTCTTTGGCTGCTTGGTCCCTTAGATTGTGTGGAACATCTGGAAGGGACTTGTTTGACGGTAACGGGGGTTGAGCAAAGGGAAGTCTGTAACCTCCGGATATGATCGACTGTACCCACTTGTCTTGTGTTAGATCTTGCCAGGCTTTGGGGTACAGCAAGAGCCTTCCCCCGACTGCCTCCAGAGGTGGGCAGCCGGGCAACCCTTCAGGGATGCTGAAAGGGCTTCTCAGAGAAGGATTCTCTACTGCCCTGGTTCTGCGGACCCCCTCTGCCATGAGGGCGGTGTTTGTTATTGTTCCCTCTTCTGCCCCTGGAGGGGAACTCACCACGTGTGTCAGGCAAGGCTCCCTGGGATTTCCGGAACCACATCTTTCCACTTTTCTGACCCTTGGGGTATGGTCTGGAAGGAGTGGAAAAATGGACTCCCATGGCAGAGAGAGTCTTGCCTTCCTGTTCACACCTGGTTAGGGTGTCCTTCACCTGTGATCCAAAAAGAGCAGAAGCATCAAAGGGGGTAATGGTGAAAGACGCTCTGAAGGGTTCCGCAAAATTACATAGCCGCATCCATGCGTGCCTCCTAAGGGCAACGCCTGTGCCTGCGGCTCTACTCGCACCATCGGCTGCATAAGAAATGAGCCTCATGGAGGAGTTAACAACTGAATTCAGTCTCGCCAACTGGGAGGCTACCTTAGCTTGAGCCCCCTCAGCTGATGGATCTTGGAGAGTATCTCCAAGTTCTTTAAGGAGATCTCTCTGAAGGCGGGTGAAATGGCACAAATAATTCAGAGACCTCATGGAGAAGGTCGCTGAAGCAAACATTCGCTTCCCATATCTGCCCATAGTCCTAGACTCCTTGCTAGGGGGATGGACAGATGACAAAGTTTCTGCCAACTCCTCCTTTGTGGCTGCTGCTACCACCATGGCATTAACAGGTATGCCCTTCGTTAAAAACCGTTTGTCCTGAGGTGCAGTTATAAATTTAGCAGGTCTCCAGGGGGTTGGTTCCACCGTGTCTGGAGCTGACCACGCCTGCCGAGCCACCACAGACATAAGTGGGTCGAAAGGCAGAGACACCCAGGAGGTGGAAGGTCGGGAACCAAACGCGTCAAGGAATACCGACTCATCCTCAGAAGGGGCTAGAGTATTCCAGTTCCCCCTCTGCTTAAGCATTTCAAGGATGCCTGAAAAGGAAACATCTTCAGAGGAGGATCTCGGGGTCCCTTCCGAATCCTCTAAGTTGGTATTTGATGTGACAGACTCAGGGAAGTCAACGTGCTTCCTCTTGCACTTCCTCTTACAAGGTGGCTCCTCTGAGTGATCAGGGGAGGCCTCGGAAGAGGAAGAAACACCCAAAGGGGTGCCCTGGAGCGCTGGTTCCCCACGCTTGGGATCTGGAGGAGGGGCAGGCACCATAGGGGGAGGAGCCGATGGGGTTGATCATGGGACTGACTCAGGGGCCAGCACACTCCTTATGACCTTGAAGGCGTCCCTGCCCGGACGCAGAGAAGACTCCGGTTCCAAAGAAATCGGAATCCCTCTCCGCACCAAGGGAGACGGCTCCGAAGCCGATGTAGGAGCCGAGCTCACCTGCGCCGAAGCTCCGAGGGGGAGAATGGGGTTGGACAAGGGTCCGATGCCACTCGCCCCCTCGAAGCCGACGAGGAAGTCCTGGTGCCCAGATCCCGCCAAGGATGGTAACATGGAAGGGATCGGAGCTGACGACGGAACCGAAGGAGAAGATATCGGAGCCGACAACGGAACCTTAGGAGAAGGTATCGGAGCTGACGGTTCCACAACTCGAACCCCAGTGAACTCCGGCTCCGAGCTCAAGGGAGGAGTCGGAGGAGGAATATCTGCAGAAGTGGACGGAGCCTACACCTGATGAGGGGGGTTGGACAACATTTTAGCTAGGGCCTGCGATTTCAACAATGTACTGACCACTCTCTCCAAATCATGATCTGAAAGCCTAGAGGACTGAGAGGAGTGAGAGGACCTATGACTGCGCTCCGATTGGAGCAGAGGTGACCGTGGAGCCGAGTGTATCGACTACAAGGAGGGAGACCTAGATCTCTTTCAACTCCCAGACGGCTCCGAAGTACGTGTTGGAGCCAACTGGGAGGGAGGCACATTGGTTCCGGCCAGACCCGAGGTGGATGGTAGTGCTCCACCCAACAGCTCAGACCTAGGAGCCAAAGACTTAGGTGGCTTGGAGGATTTCACAGGCTGAGCCTTGGCCGGTGAATCCTGGGGCTTAAGCAAACCCCAAAGGATTAACTTGTTTTTGCACTCCTGCAGGACTCGTGGGCTGAATGCATGACAAACTGAGCAAGAGTCCTGCAGGTGCATCACGCCCAGACAGTAGACACAAGAAGTGTGACCATCTGTCAGAGACATCTTCTGACAGCATGAGTCACACTTCTTGAATCCGGACACTTTAGTATCCTTGGACATGTTAACAACACACACCAAGGTCAAACATGCACACATACACAAAAAGAAAACAAGCCAGCAGGGATAACTAATTAACAATACAAAACTATTCAGTTACCACACCCAACAAGCACACTGAAATTAAATAAAGTCTAAGTATTCTAGACAGCAACTACTCTAAAAAGAAGAACAAATCTACCTAAAAACCTTTTTTTTTTTTTTTTTTTTTTTTTAAACTAGAAAAGAAAAAAAGGTTAGCCTCTAATTTAAATGGCTACCGTGAAAGGGAAAAGAGGGGGGGGAGGGGAAAACTCTCTAAGTAAAACGAGTTTTCAAAAAAACAGGATACTACTGAAAGGTTATAGCTATAGGAAGGTAGTACAACTAAAAAAATTTAGGTACACTATAAAAAAGTTAAATTTAAGTAAATATAGAAAATACAATAAAAATATACGAGCCTGAGCCAGTAAGACAACCTCGCAGCTGAAGCGGCAAACGAGATCTGGGTAGCTAGTGCCAGGCATCATGGGATATGGGGTAGCCTCCAGCCAGTAAACAGCTTGCGAGCTATTGAAGATGGCTGAGTTGGAGCCAAGGATCGGCTCCGATCCCTACCAGCAAGAATGAAGGCGAGATAAGCAACTTAACATCCTTAGTTGTCACTGTGATGGATGTGGACACCAGAAAAAGCTGGGAAGATAACGCTCATGCCCAAGTCGCATACCCTCTCGACAGAGAAGTTAAGATGATGTTCTCCCTTGTTTATTGATATAACATAATACCGACAAGTTGTCTGTCTGAAATGCAATAGTCTATGAAGGAAGAAGGGTGAAATTACTCCAACACCGGGGTATAGCCCTTATCTCTATAACACTGATATGTAGGTGAGCCTAGAAAAATTGACATATGCCTTGAACAGTCCTGCCAAGGAAATGCTCCCCTACTGAATCTGTGAGTTATCATTAGTCGCAGTGCAAGAAAGAAATGAGGGCACTTGGTTCATTGCCCATGTAATGTCTACCAAAGGAGATTCCGAATGGCATAACGGGAGGTTCTGAAGGGACCATAGGAACGACATGGGCCTGTGAAGAAGTCTGTTTTCAAGGAGCTATGTCTGAGCATTTCTGTGTATATAAAAATCATGGATGAGAGGGAGATAGGGCAGATTTAGAGAGATATGAAGCACAGATGTCTGGTAGAAGCAGTAAGGGACAACTCGAAAATGGAATACACCTGGAATGCTAAACCTCTCACGTGAATGATAACAGGTGCCATACCACTGGTGAACACCCCTGAGGTTGTGATGAAACCAAGGTCAGAGTACAGAACTGATAAAGAATTAATCTCCACCGGGAACGTGAATTCCCTTTACGTTCCATCCATTTATGTATGACAGCAGATGTCTTGGAGGTCTGTGAAGAAATACCTCATAGTCTATGCTTGACAACTGGATAAAACTGTGGTATTACCATTTGAAAAATCGTACTTATTTACTGAATGGTACAACCTTTAACAATTATTTTCTTATAACACTTACCCAGAATTCCAGTTAAACAGAATTGCTAACTCAGACCCATCCCAAAGAAGCAGAGATGGGTCCTATCAGGAGAAAAATAGCAAGATCGCTAAGGGAAGGAGGCGGCCTCTAGGACTTCTAGAATAAAGTCCTATGGGTCCTCTGAACTTGGCCATGACTAAAAGGAATGTTCAAAGGTGGACTTAGCAGAAAAAATACTTTGGCCTTATCTGTCCATCCTTCAAGATCCTTTCATGGTGAATGGACAGAAGGAAGAAAAGTACAGTTTTGTACCTACCATAAATGTAGATGTTCGAGGATCCACATTGCTGCAGTCATAACCTGTGGCTAGTCCGCTGTCCTCGGTCGGCCCGAATACCAAAGTGTTAGGCTGGCGTCGGTCATGGTCGCTCAGAGCTGACGTCAGTACGCAGGAGTACTTATGCGCATGACCGACGCCATATCCTCAGTCTTTCTTGCCCCAGATGTCAGAAGGCCTAAAAAAGAAAGGCCATAGCATAAATAGAAAGTACCCAACAACCAACAACCCCAAACTATAGAGGGGAAGGAGGGAGGGAAAATAGGACTGCAGCAATGTGGATCCTCGAACATCTACATTTATGGTAGGTACAAAACTGTACTATGTTCTTCGTCTCACATTGCTGCAGTCATAACCTGTGGGTAGAATCCCAAAGCAAAGGTAAAGGGAGGCTGGTAAACTAAAAAGCATTAGGAGCTGCTAACATGCCCTGTAAAACTGCAGTGGCAAACCCAGCCCTAGACTTGGAATAAAGAGGGAGATGGTAATG
This sequence comes from Protopterus annectens, assembly GCF_019279795.1. NCBI lineage: Eukaryota > Metazoa > Chordata > Ceratodontiformes > Protopteridae > Protopterus > Protopterus annectens. The sequence goes on along the minus strand of NC_056748.1, from coordinate 620,929,525 downwards.
TTTAGTAAAAGTGTGCACTGAACTCCAAGTAGCTGCCTCCAAAATATCCTTAGTAGCTACCCCCGTAAAAGGCAGTAGATGTGGCAGTAGCCCTAGTGGAATGAGGTCTGATCCCAGCAGGAACATCCTTTCCATGATGAGAATAACAAAAGCAATACAATGGCCAATCCACTTAGAAATAGTTTGCTTTGAAACAGCTTCCCCTGTGAACCCAAAGCAAAAGAAATAAATAACTGTTGAGTCTGCCTGAACTCTTTAGTTCTGCTCAAATAATAAGCGTAACTGCCTGTGAATATCCAAAGAATGCAAGACTTTTTCCCCTTTATTTTGGGGATCAGCATAAAAAGTAGGCAAATGAATAGACTGGTTTAAGGCCACATTAGAAATAACTTTAGGCATAAAAGTAGGGTTAGTACGCAAGGACACCCTATCCTTATGGAATATCAGGAAGGGTTCAACTGCCATGAGAGCCTGTAATTCAGATACCCTCCTAGCAGACGTAATGGCCAACAAAAAGGCAGTCTTCCAAGACAAAAATTTCAACTCAGACGTAGCTGCTGGCTCAAAAGGAGGTAAAGTAAGCTTTTCCAACACAAAATTGAGATCCCATGAAGGAGTAGGAGCTCTACGTGGGGGTCTTATGTTTTTTGCCCCTCTAAGAAATTGTTTAAACAAAAGGAGGGTCACAATCATAGTGAGCAGAAATGGCTGCAGCATGAACTTTCACGGAGGAAAAAGACAAACCCTTGTCCAGTAATTCAGTAAGGTACTGTAGTGTAAAACTCAAATTAGGCACTGAGACATCAAAGCTCTTTGCTGTGCTCCAAAGAAAAAATCTCCTCCATTTATCAGCATAAACTTTTCTAGTACTAGGCCGTCTGGCTTCCAAAATGACATTCAAAACCTGTGGAGGAAGCTGAGACCCCCCAGGGTCTAAAACAGAATACGCCAGGCTGTTAGATGCAGGGACTGTACCCTGACATTGAGAAAAGCAAGGAGGCTCCTGAACTAAACTCCTCAGCAAAGGATACCAGTGCTGGCGTGGCCAGTCTGGTGCTATTAGAATCATGCAAGGCTTGTCCTGCCTGACTTTCAAGAGTACCTTGGGAAGGAGAGGCAGAGGAGGGAAAGCATAGACGTGAAGGTTGTTCCAACTGAAAGATAGAGCATCCACTTTCCAAGCTTTTGGGTGAAACATCTTTGTGCAAAATTTTGGCAGTTGGAAATTTAGTGGAGAAGCGAACAGATCTATGTCTGGAGTTCCCCAAGCCACTGTCAACTGTTGGAATACGTGAGGATCCAATTTCCACTCGTGGGGATCCACAATTTGTCTGCTCAATACATCTGCTAAGGAGTTCTGTGCTCCTGGCAGAAACCGTGCTTGAAGAGTGATGTGCAAACTCAGAGCAGTCTCCCACAATATCATAGCTTGTCTACAAAGAGGGTAAGAATGGGTTCCCCCCTGCCTGTTGATGTACCACATGACTGTTGTGTTGTCTGTTTGAATCAACACCTGTCCTGGTTGAAGTAGGTCCTTGAAGGCCATCAGGGCAAATTGGACTGCTAACATCTCCTTCATGTTGATATGCAAATGCTGTAGTCTGGGAGGCCACGTGTCTTGAATCCATTTCCCATTGAAGTGTGCTCCCCAAGCCAGGTCTGAGGCATCCGTCGTTATGATCTGACTCGCCTCTGGTCGGGTCACAGAGAGTCCCTTGTTTAGGTGACATTCCTGTGCCCACCACAAGAATTCCTTTTGGATGCAGGGTATTATCTGAATGACAGTGTCCAAATCGTGGCAGTGTTGAGTCCATACACTTTTGAGATACCATTGTAGCTTCCTCATATGCAGTTTGGCATTGGGAAGTACCAGAATGCAAGATGCCATGAACCCAAAGGCTTGAAGGACTGTCCTTGCAGTCAGCCTGGACAGTACTGATAATCGCTGGAAGTATAGATGAAGAGTTCTTTGTTTGTCCGGGGTCAGAAAAGCCATCTGAGAGGCTGTATTCAGTCTCACACCCAGAAAGCACATGTCCTGAGAGGGTACTAGACTGGACTTTGTTTCGTTCACAGAATACCCTAGGCACCTTAAAACTGCCATTACATACTGTAGATGTTGAAGTAACTTGTCTTTGTCTTGAGCAAGAATCAGGCAATCGTCCAGATAAGGATAAATTTGTATTTCCCTCAGTCTTAAGAAAGCTATTACAGGAGCCAGAACCTTTGTGAACACCCTGGGCGCAGTAGATAAACCAAAGGGCAATGCAGAGAACTGATAATGAGAAGTACCAGCCCGAAAATGCAGGAATCTCCTGCAGCTGGGCCTGATAGGAATGTGAAGATAGGCCTCTTTGAGATCCAGAGTTACCATCCAGTGATTTTTGCCTAGCAGAGGCAGAAGTTGCTGTAATGTTAACATCTTGAACTTTGGAATGTCTAGGTATGTATTGAGAATGGACAAATCCAGAATTGGCCTCCAAGTGTTTCCTTTCTTTGGCACTAGGAATAGACGAGAATAAAACCCTAGGCCTTCTTCTGACGGAGGTACCACCTGGATTGCCCCCATCTGTAAAAGCAAAGAAATTTGTTCTTGAGCCTCCAGCCTTTGCTGAGGAGGTACATCTGGCATGCCTTTGAAAGGAGGAAAAGTGTGAAAATAAAACTTGTAGCCTTGATTTATTATGTCCAACACCCATTTGTCCTGGGTGACCAAATGCCAAGTTTGTCTGAAAAGTGCCAACTTTCCTCCTAGAGGAGCTGCCAGAAAAGAAGGATCTGGCAGCTGAAGATACAGGTCATTGGGTCTGTTTACGAAAAGGCTGACCCCTGCCCTCACCAGAAGATTGTGCAGGAGAACTCCAAGTCCTAGGTCTGAAAGAACCCTGAGCGTGAGCCCTGCCCCTACCACGTCTAGACCTGCCCTTAGACTGAAAATCCGAAGAAGGATAAGACCATCCTCTTGCAGGCCAATTCCTGCTAAACTTAGGGGGCTGCACTTGCAAAAATTCCTTAACCGTCTGCACAGACTTAGCTTTGTCTTCCATCTTTTTCAAAACTGACTCCGCAGGAGAACCAAAAAAGAACTTCAGATTGAAGAGGAGCGTCCAAAATTCGAGCTTTAACATGCTCTGACAAATTATGGTCCTTAAGCTAGGCATGTCTACGAATAACTGAACCAGTAGCAGCCACCCTGGAAGAAGCCTGAAGAGCATCGAAGCCACACTGCAAGGAATGCTTACCAACTTGATCTGAAGCATGAACTAAGTCCTGCAATTCCTTACACTCTATCCCCTAAGATAAAGCATCTACCTTAGATTTCAACTGACCTAACAGAAAGTTCTGATACTTCAGCATATGAAACTGGCAATTTAAAGCCCTCATAGCTAACGTGGAGGAGGTATACAATTTTTTACCCCACCTATCCAAAGCTCTAGAATCTTTATCCAGAGGAACTGGATTCTTAACTACAGAAGCTCTGACACCCTTAGGCCCTTGAATAATAGTTTCCGGGTCAGCTCTAGGACTCTTATACAAATATTTATGTGCCTCTGGAACTCTGTAATACCTGTCTGGTTTGACAGGGGCAGGGGGTAAAGAATCAGGATTAAGGGAAGCTTCAGAAAAAACATCCTGAACAACATCTAAAACAGGGGGAATAGCCAAAGGTCTATGTTGTGGCAAAAACAAAAATTCCCTAAGCCTCTTACGAGAATCTGAAAAATCCTGACCTTCCCACTTGAAATGTTCCCTCATGGAGTGCAAGGTTTCAGAAAAGGAAAAATCCTCTGGAGGAGAAGCAGAAGGACAGGAATCCTCTGCATCCGAATCAGAATAGGGAGGAAAAACCTGAATATCCTCAGCTGAGGACTCAGAGTAATCTGAGGAATGTTCCAATCCCTCTAAATCTGTCTCCACCCTAGGCCTCTTCTCTGGAGGGGGCATAGAACCCCTGATCAAAGTAATCAAATCCTCTGCCATTTTCAACATATGTTTTTTAGGAACAGAGCCCGAAGAACTAGGGCTGTGGCCTGTACTAGAAAGACCAGGTCTAGCCTTAGCAGGGCCTTTAGAGACAGAAGTAGAAGGCCTAATAACCTTTTGTAAGGATGGAACCACAGAAACTTGAGAAGCCCCCTCGGCCTGGCCTAACTCCTGAGAGGCCAACTCCTGTGAAAGTAAGGGTTCCCCCTGGGATTCAGCCGAGACCTCGGCTGGATCCACAGATTCAACCATAGATTCCATAGAACCGGCGTCCGCAACGGACGACTCATCCGGTTTAGACTTTAAAGATTTATCTTTTCGCTTTTTAGCGGTAGCGGGCGTCGGAGGATCCGACGGCATGTTGTAGTTACACCGCTTACCGAAAACAAGCCTAGCACAGTCTAATCTGCGTTTTATGGTGCGCTTATTAAATCTAGCGCAAAAGCGACACCCGACTACGTCGTGCTCAGGCCCCAAGCAAGGAATACAGAGAGAGTGATAGTCCCTATGAGGTATCTGTTTCCCACAAGAAATACAATTATTAACTTTTTCTGACATCCGGATTAACTGAAGCAAGAAAAGACAAAAATATTCCCCAACGGGGTACTTAGCCCAACTTGGTCTTCAGTCTGAAACTCGACAAATGAAAATTTCAGAACGCCGAATGGCACTTGCAAACACTGCTTCTGCTTCGGACCACGCGGCAAGAAAGACTGAGGATATGGCTTCGGTCATGCGCTTAAGTACTCCTGTGTACTGACGTCAGCTCTGAGCGACCATGACCGACGCCAGCCTAACACTTTGGTATTCGGGCCGACCGAGGACAGCGGACTACCCACAGGTTATGACTGCAGCAATGTGAGACGAAGAACATCAGATGAGTCTCCTGGAGACTGGTTGTACTGAGTCTCCCAACATTTGATCCACCAAAAAAAACTTCAGTGGCTCACAGGGTAGAGGCAAGGGAACAAAGTCAATAGAAAAACCTTGAGTCACCCTCTTGACAAAGAGGACAGCAACGGGTATGACAAATCGGGACTCTGCTTCAGTGCCGCCATAAAGATAACTGGAACCCAGTGTTTAACCGGGGTCACCACGTAACCCGGATCCAAATAACTCTGGGAGAAGGAGACGCACTCTGCCAACTAGAATGGAGCAAACAATAATTAGGTAAAGTAGCAGACTGAAGACATCAGCACTACTTACTCTTCACTTCTTGTTGATTCATCTGTATAACATGATAGGGAATTACATCGCATAGGTATGGAAGACTTCTGGCCAGGACAGTAAGGATCCATACACCGGGGTTCTGAGTAGTTACCCCAATAGTCTTACAAGGTCAGTGTTAAAAAATTAGAACCGACCTTCTAACAACAATGCCACTCTAGACTGCGGAGTCAGCTACTGACCCATAACCAACCCCACCATACCAAACACACTCTCAGTTGGTTGTGGGTTTGTGGGGGTGGATAAATGAAAAATCTCCTTAAAAACTGCTCTGTGTCGGTGCCTAGGTCCATGGAGTCGAAGAGAGAGATGCTACCAGTTTGGAGCATAATCAACTATGCTAAAAATATTAAATAGGAAACTACAACCCGACACTGTTCAGTGATTTTAATCCAACTCCACAAAAAAAAAAAAAAAAAAAACTCCACGAACTAAGCGCTTTCACCATTAAAATGGCATCAGAGTAAGTTGAAGCCATACACATATTAATTAAATACCCACATCAATTAACCCTTGACCAATAAAAGGGAATCACAAAACTAAAAATATGCTCCAAGTCTGCTCCCATGACATCGGAGCCGATTACACATAGTCTACCATTTCCAGGGCTGTTCTCAATCGGCTCCACAGACCATGGAGCCGATGAGATAGCCTCTATAACTGCAGTATTTTTCTCTGTCGGATCCAAACTCTTGGTACCGATGAGACGGTTTCTACCACTACAATACTACTGTCAGTCGACGGCAAGGTCCGTGGAGCCGATGAGACAGATTTTACCACTAAATGCTCTCCACTGGCTCCGAGGATTCGGAGTCGATGAGATCATGTCTGCCACTTTAACAATGCTCCCCGTCGGCTCCATGGGTAATGGAGCTGATAAGATGGGTTTAGCCAGTTAAATACTGGATAATTCTACATAAGTGCAATTTCAAAGGTGTGCTCTCATACGGCTCCAAGGACCCAGGAGTCAGGAGAGACAGATAGTACAACTTCGGTACCGCCCTCAGTTGACTCCAAAATCCATGGAGCTGATGAGACGAATGAAATCACTTGAAATACTGCCCCAAGTTGGCTCCGAGGTCATCGGAGGCGAAGAGACCGACTACACCTATGCGTAAAGAATGATGGTGAGATAGGAGTACTTAACATCTGCAACTTCAAAGGTCTTCTCTCATATGGTTCCACAGACCAGGGAGTCAGAGGGACAAATAGTACAACTTCGATACCGCTCTCAGTCGGCTCCAAGACCATGGAGCCAATGAGACGGTTTAACTCATTTGCCATATAGCTCTAAGTCGGTTCTGAGGTCATCGGAGCCGATGAGACCGTCTGCATTACCAAAAACTACTCTCCTTCAATTCCGAGGTCTGTGGAGCCACTCAGAAATTCGTGGAGCCGATGAGACGGATTAAATCACTTGCAATACTGCCCCAAGTTGGCTCCGAGGTCATCGGAGCCGAAGAGACTGACTACACCTATGCGTAAAGAATGATGGTGAGATAGGAGTACTTAACATCTGCAACTTCAAAGGTCTGCTCTCATACAGCTCCACGGATCAGGGAGTCGGGAGAGACAAATAGTACAACTTCGATACTGCTCTCAGTCGGCTCCGAGACAGTGGAGCCGATGAGATGGTTTAACTCACTTGACATACTGCTCCAAGTTGGCTCCAAGGTCATCGGAGCTGATGAGACCGTCTGCACCACCAAAAACTACTCTCCTTCGGTTCTGAGGTTTGTGGAGCCAAGGAAACAGTTAACTTGCGACTAGAATACCGCTCTGAGTTGGCTCCAAGATCTGTGGAGCCGAAGAGGCAGTATATCCCTTGAAGAAGAAACCTGTAAAGGAAAACCAATTATAATCAAAATATGCAATTTCCAAAGAAAGGGCTTAGGTGATATGACATGCAGACACACTCCAACAATGAAAATAGCTGTAACTGAAAGGTAACTAGCTATGTGGGGGAGACCACCAGGAAGGTTCTCCGACTTAAAACGTAATAAGGTCAGATGGAAGAAAAACGTAGGACCTCACATTAAAAATAGACCTACGACAGAACAAATTAAAATATTCAGTGTGAAGCACCCACCAAGGCACACTGACAACATGTAAACAATTCAGCCCTTCCTGGTCAAAAGATGAGGACCAAGTAAAGTATAAACTGTGTCCTGCTACTAAACACTGAACCAAACTGAAAAAAAAATTAGCACACAAGATAACACTAAGAAGGCCAAGGGACCAGAATATAGCAGAAAAGGCGCAGAAACGGCGTCAATAATGTTATAACACAGTACGATTATCTTAGGTTAAAAATTTGAAAACAGTAAGACAAAAACCCAAATAAAGAAGAAAACTTAGCCAGAGCCAATGTGAAGCACAACCAAACTCGTCGACGCAGCAACAAGATCTGGGGACTGTACTGGTGCACTCTGGGATACCATCAAGCCATGAGCCAATCAGAAGCTTTCCAGCTTGTGAATAAGCCAAGTCGGAGTAGACATTCGACTTTGAACCCATACGTAAAGAATGAATGTGAGATAGGACTACTTAACATTATATGTTTGCATATTCTTTCACGGAAACGTTTTGAAGTCTTACCGACATAAAAGGCAGGACATTGCAAACATTTCGCCATATATACCACATTTTTAGACTGACAGTTGTAATGGCCTTTTGCATAAAATCTCATCAAACCCAGCTGAAATTTTTCTTTTGTAACTAAAATATGTGGACATTGATTACACATTCCACATTTAAAATTACCTAGAGGTTTGTTACTGGGAAAACTAACCCTATTATTCTCAAGTAAGTTTTTGAAGGACAAATCCTTAAATACTATAGTAGGTGTCCCACCTAACAAATCCTCAATAGTCTTGTTCAATGTAAAAAGGTCCCAATTTTTGTTTACTGCTTTTACTATAGCAGCACTGTCTTTATTATAAAGGGTAATAAATGCAAATCTCCCTTTTAAGCTACAAGTTTCACCTGTATTGTTCTCCCTTGTAGTTTTCATTTCCATCTGCTATTTGGAATGAACTGTTGATTCAAAATGGGTTGATAAACACTACTCCTATCTTTTATGTACAACTTTGTGACGTACTTTGTGTAAAAGGCTTTTAGGATATTCCCTTTTCCTGAACATATCCAACATATAATCAACTTCAAGTAAAAAGTCTGCCTTGCTGGTAGACATCCTGGCCGCTCTTACTAGTTGCCCCTTAACTACTGATCTCTTTTGGTAGTAAGGATGACAACCAGTGTACTCAAGATAAGAGCTAGAAAAAGTGGGTTTCCTGAAAATTCTTGATGTTAGTTTGTGCTCAATGTTATCAAAAAATATCTCAACAGCTAAAAAGTTAATTCTTGCCTTAACAAATGAGTAGGTCAATTTTAAAAACTCGGTGGTGTTATTGATATAAGTAAAAATATTCATCCAATAGTTGTTCGGTACCTGCCTATACTAAACAAACCATCACGGTACCTAGTGTAATATTTTACATAAGTCATAAGACAACTTTTAAAAATAAATTCAGATTTCCAATAGGACATAAGTAAGCTAGCATAAGTGGTGGCACAAGCAGCCCTCATAACTACTCCAACAACCTGTCTAAAATATTGTCCTTCAAAAAATATATAGTTGTTGGTCAAAATAACCTCCATAAGGGCTGTCAGTAGGTTGATACGGTCTTGTCCAAAGATTTGTGCATTAACTAACCAAAGAAAATCCACATCATGAGGCATGATGGAAAAAAATACTTTTGACATCAAAAGTTACAAAAAAGTCATGTTAGGTGAAGTCTCAAGTTTGTGAGATAAAAAATCCCAGGAATCTTTATATATATATAATTATATTTTCTAAGACAGTTTTAAAAAAAAAATCCACTAGTCTTGCCACAGAAAAGTTTTAGATAGTTTGCCATCCACTACAGGTCTAAAAGGTGGATGGCATAGATCTTTGTGGATTTTAGGAATCCTGAAAATGCTCGCTATAACTGGACAATCATTTTTCAAATAATCAAATTCACTCAAGGTAATCTGCCCTTGAAACAACATATCATTAAGTCAATCGCCAATTTTAGCAAAATCAATATTTATCTCGTTAATAGAAACCTCAACGTAAGTTCCATCCATAAGTACACTATACATATTATTGTGGTAATCGTTTATGTCCATAATCACCGTGCAGTTGTCCTTGTCAGGTTTCATTACATGTATGTAACAATCATTAGTTATTTCTCTCAAAAGAATTCTTTCATCAGCTGTTAAGTTATCAGGCAAACCAACTGGGTTATTCTTAATTTGTCTAAAGTCACGTTCATAGGCCTTTTCAAACACATTTACCAGATTGTGCATGGGTGAGTTAAAAGTACTAGGCTTTTTTAAAACATTGGTAATATTATGTTCCATACTGTTGCTGGAATTAAACCAGATTTGTAAATTTAATTTTCTACAATAATGTTTTAAATCCAATAATACATTATCTATCTGTCCCCTTCGAGTTGGTACAAAATTAAAACCTTTTGAAAGCACATCTACATGCATATCAGTTTACTTGAATAATTAAAAACTTTAAAATAGCCTGTACGGTTTAAAACAATGTCTGGCTGTTCTATTTCAAGGCCTATGTTACTTAATATTGCATTCTCATTGCAGGTGGCTCTACCAAGAGCTACTGTAGAATTTAGCCCAGGCAAAAAATCAAAAAAGTCACTAAAGAAATCTTCACTCTCTCTCACCATGTTGACATTAATTCTCATTGTTTTCTCTGTTACCACATCGTGTTCACTCCTTTCGGGTGAGCCCCTTGTGCTGCATAATCCCAATTCAGGCCATCCTGGGGTTGGTTCCTGTAAAAAAAACCTGTTTCCTTTACTGGTGGTGTTTTTGTCATTCCAGTTCCTAAGGCGTTCAAGACCGCCTTGGTTCTTCCGGTTACTGAAAAAGAGAACTGTTGGCTTCCCTCATCTTCATGCATTTCAGTCCTCGGGGATGACGAATTGGGCACCTGAAGTTCCCAGCATTCTGATTGGTTCTTGTCTGGTTGTTATGGTCACATGTCTTAACTGGATATGTAGACTTACAAGCATATTCATGGAGATCTCTACTGAGTTTTTTGGTTTTGCATACAAAAATATCACATATCCTTTCTACCTTAAAAATAATATTTTCAAAGTTAGTTTTGTAGTGGTCAAACAGTAGGTTGTTTTGAATGTTGTAATCTAAAGTCTCAAGTGATTTGTTCAATTCTAACATTTGCATCTCGCGTTTAATCATAAGTCTCATCACTTCCATACCCACATTATCAAAAATAACATGCAGTTGCCTGTAGAAATCAGTCCCAAAGTGTTATCATTCGGATAATACCACAGTCTAAGCCCTTTAGGGACTTGTTTAAGATCGATATTATGTTGCAAGTAGCTGTTCTCCAATTGTAATTTCTTGTAACTTAACAGAAGCACATCAAACTTTTTAAGCTTTCAGTGAAATTCCATCAAGCTGCACATCATTTTTGCCACGATTAAACTCAGTCATGTTGTTTTGTGTAAAAGAAAAAGGGTTTCTGTCCAGTTGAAAATATCCCCCCCCCCCCCCATTAGGGTGAATCATCACTCATTCTGCTCACAAACAGAAGCAAAAGACTGTGGAGTTGGTTGTGTCAGAAGCAATCCTAAACTCAAATTTTAACCATTACATCTGCTCCCGGAGACACCCAAGGCTTTAATTTGGTTAGAATGTTATTGCAACTGCTGGCTTATTTGCTGTAGTAATAAAGTAATGCTACCATGCGCTCCAGAGTTGTCCAGGCCAATGTTCAGGGAATTCTCTAACATGCTTAAATAATGCGTTTGTTATTCTGCCTTTTTTCATGCAACTCATTACATCCAAGTGACGCCTCCAGATGCATCTACAGTTAACTCATACTGACTCCCCTAGGCATCAAACATTGCTTGCTCATAATTGCATCAATAATTCCAAAACCATGCTATGTAGAAGGTTTTAAGATTTCAACTTGAAGCTTACACAACGGCAAACTCAACTGCATTAGTATTTGATCTCTGCCTAGTGCAGGTAAAGATGCATTAACTGTTGTTTTTATATTATTAATTTATATAGATATAATTTTCACATTTTTTCTAAATATCTCAACAACCAAGTAATAGACAGAACTCTTCAGGCCTCATATGAAAGCACTCAGCTAGATGAATAAAATACTGCTGACAGCATGTGCAACTTGAGTGGTTGCTGAAATATTTAAGTTGTTTACAAAATATTACAAACAATCGTTACTGAGTTTATTGTGACTTATAAAACTCAGTTTAAGACCTAGAACCTAAAAAATACTACTACTGTAAAAATAGTTTGTGCTGAAGGGTTTGCCATTTATACTTCTTTCAAACTCTATGGTTCTAGAGATCATAGAAGGCCCTATGGCCCTAACAAGCCTAGCCAAGAGTTTATCTCCAAAAATGAAACCTCGGTCAGCATTTGTTGCCCCTGTCAATGAGGGACACTGGTAGAACCCCTGGAACAAATTTGTTGTTTCCCATCCACTCATCAAGACTGCGCTTGAAGAGGGTCAGCAAGGTACTCTCTTTGATGTGTATGGAAAGTCTATTCCAAAGACAGGGCAGCCTCTAGGAGGCAAACCTCTCTCTCTAGCAGGTTTCTTTGATGTCCCCCATTTAAACCTTTCAAGCGGGTAATGCGCAAACAGTTAGACTTATGGATATGGAGCACCTCTAGTAGGGCAGAGTCCGAGATTGCCTTGTAGGCGAGACACAGATTACCTCTGAGCAATCTGTACGATACCAAGTAGAGTGACAGTGACTTCAGCCTGTCCACATAGGACAGGTGTTTGAGGCCATGGATTCTCTTTGCGAGGTATTTCTGTGGCCTTTCCATTTGGTGCAGATGTTTGAGGAGGTACATACCAAATGGGGTTTTATACTCAATTATTAGTCTAATGAGGGAGGAGTACAGAGAGGTAATAACCTTTTTTCTGGATGCAATCTCTTTACTTATGACAGGAACCAAGTAAAAGGCTTTTCTGACCACTACCATTACATGATGTTCAAATGTGAGACTATCGACAACCTGAGTACCCAGGTCTCACCTCAGGTTGTGTGCTTTGGGGGGTTGCCATTGACGTGGCAATAAGTAGGGGCCATGTTTTTGCCGAATGGTATGATAATACATTTTTTTGCGTTTAACTTGAGGCCATGACTTTGGCACCAGTCATTTGTTGCTGTGAGACCCTCTAGCAGTAGATCATCATTTGGGGAGTCAATGACAGCACCCAACTTACAGCCATCTGCAAACCTGGTCAGCCACAGGTGTTTTGCCTTTGCCTGAACCTCTGAGAAGCACATGCCAAACAGTCTGGGTCCCAGGACAGATCCCTGGGGAACACCACTACTGACAGGTCTGCTGTCAGAGGTGCAGGCACCTATTTTGACCTAGTGAGTCTTATCGGTGAGCCAGCTAGCCATCCACCTGAGATATGGATTTACGCCAAGTTGTGTTAGGTTTTCGATGATGCCAGAGAGGAGGATTGTGCCAAAGGCCTTGGCCAAGTCAGGGTAAGCTGTATGTACTGACATACCCTCATCTAGGGCCTCGGTGACAGTATCCAAAAAGTCAACCAGGGTCAACGGCAAGATCTGCCCTTGATGAATCCTAACTGGGTGGGGTCAAGTGCTCGGAGACTGCCCATGTCCATGTTTATGAGACCCATAATAATACGCTCCATGGATTTACATATCAGACGTGTCAAGCTAAAGGGGAGATAGTTTCCAGGGTCAGTAGTGGCATCACCTTTGTGCAAAGGTATGACAATGGCAGTTCTCCACTCCCCTGGAATGAAGCCTGTACTTAAGCTGTGGCTGAATAGTGTACTCAATGGCAAAGCTAGTTCTTGCTGGAGATGGTGCAGAATACAGCCTGGGATACTATCAGGTCACATGGAAGCTATGTTCTTTGCCGCGGATAGGGCCTTTAACACGATCTACGGAGATGTGAGGGGCAGGACAAGTATTGGGGATGTCGAATGGGCTTCGGGGGGGGGGACAGGGGGTGAAGTTTGCACTGAACCTATCTGTTAGCAGGCTGGCTAAGTCAACAGGATCAGTGCTAGTGATACCATTAAGTACTAATTCAGAACAAAACTGGGCTTTGCCATGGAGGTTCCTAGCATAACTGAAGGTGGCTTTGTGGCTACCCTTTGTTTCAGAGGCTAGTTTTGATTCACAATTGGCTTTGGAGGTTTTCACTAGTGAACTAATGTGCTTGTTGAGGCTAAGGAGGAAGTTTTGCCAATTTGGAATTTATTCCTTTTTGCCCTTGGACAACAGTTTCTTCCTTTTGTTGTAAAGTCTGTTGATAGAGGATGTCCATCAGACAAGTTTGTGTTCCCTTGAGGAGCATGTTTTAGTTCTGTTGCGGATGGCTAAGCCATGCAGTTGGTACAGTTCTTGTATACTGCATTGGCGTACTGCTAGGCATAGTTGTCTGCATCCTCTGAGGAGGGCAGTGGTGTGAAGCTGTTGATAGCCTCCTTTGGGAGGTTGTAGTCAGTTTTTGAGAAGTTTTTTAGTCTGGTTATGGCTGGGGAGGGGTTGGGTGGGATAGAAACTTTGAATGAGACAGACCGATGATCTGATCTCACCAGGGAAGAACATACTATAGGAGTGGTTCAGCAGTCGCCCATGTTTGTGATAACCAAGTCCAGTATGTTATCTCCCCTTGTGGGGGAGGAGACCAGCTAGTCTAGTGGATTAGAACTGATGAAGTCAAGGAATCGTTGGGTGAGTGCATTGGTGCAGGAATAGTTCATCCAGTCTATGGTGGGGTAGTTGAAGTTACCAAGGATCAGGGTGTTAGGGGGTATCTTGATGGAGTCAAGTAGGTCTAGGTAAGAGGACTGGGTGTCCTGAGTCTGGAGGTGTACCTCTCTCTCCTTAATGTAGATAGAGACTCCACCACCCTTAGTCTTCCCAACCTCATTTTGGGATTGGAATGTGTGGAATGAGGTATAGCCTGGTAAGGCAGGGGTGCTCTCTGCAGCCTTGAACCAAGTTTCCATGACCACACAGACGTCTACATCTTCCAGTGCAAGGAGAGCCTCCAGTGAGTGCATTTTCAGGTCAAGGCTCCTAGCGTTAAGCAGCATGACCTTCAATTTTCTTTTTGACAGATCTTTTATGTTGGGACATCACCTAAAAAAGGCGCAATGGGGGAGGCAAGAGCCTTGGCCAGGATCTGGAATCTCAGGGGTAACAGGTGGAGGCCATTTCTGGCAAAGCATCGAGGCCTGTCAACCATGTCATCCCAGGCAGACAGATACTGGATCCCCTTGGACTGACACCAGAAGCTAAACCAATTGTTGAAGTCTATTATTTTTTTTCTGGTACTGTGGTATCACTTCTGGTTAACGTAGGATGCTGCTTGGGGCTAGGGTCATATCTGCCTGGGACACACAGTCTGAGAGCTCAATTATGTCTTTTCATATAGTCCAGAGAGGTACGTCTCATTTCATTCACATCAAGATGGACAATGACAGAGTCATACTTGTACTTGCTGTGGAGAGACTTAAGTGCATGCATGATGTGGCGGTTTCTGGCACCAGACAGACAAGTGACCATGACCTTCACCTTGTCGAGCCTGGTGAGAGGGATATCAGTGTGTCTCACAATTGAGTCTCCAATGACTAGTATGTTTGGTTTATTGTTATGCCTTATGGGCTGTGTTTGAGAGACACTGGTGTGCTGTCTGCTGTGTGCGTGATGTGTTTGGTGTTGTGTGAAATGTCTGTGTGCCTTGCAGGTGTCTGCTGTTTAGGTAAGTTTTTATTTAGGACCTCTGCATAGGTGGGTGTGTGTTGTGGTGTTTGTGTTGGCAATCCCCTCTTTGTCAGAAATACTGACTGTGGCGTGAGACGGTATGGATTCCAGGTTACTGATGTGGATGCATTTCTCGCAAGTAGAAGAATTATGTGCTAGGAGAAGAGGGCTGTCAGTAAACACGAGGCAGTTGCTACACTGTCTCAGTATGCCCATGTCGACCAGGATGGCAAGAGAAACTGATGGGAATTGTCCAGATGAGAGAGAAACATTTGTTTGAAATGTGAGGACAATTTCATTCTGTCAAAAGGCTTAGGCTCCACCCACTGTAAGTTACAGTTCAAACTTCCTGAGCTCCATTGGAGTGAACGAGTTAAGCTGAATCTATTGTGACTGACTCCATGTAGGGTAACCCACTGCTCTCCTGTATTTTTCCAACCTCATAGAGACAATCTCAGTGCAAGGCTCCAAACAGAGATGGATCATTGCTCTTATTCTTTCCCAGACATTCTTAAGAAACTCTGATATGAAACAATGAGGGCCACTGGATCAGTTCACAGAGGACTTTATGTACCTTAACATTTCTCAAAAAGAGGAGTCATCCTGCGGTAGTCACAGAATGAGAAGATTCACTTTTTGTAGCCATGTTAAACATAATACTCCACGAATCCAGAGACTCTTCACAATACCCTGTGGGGTAAAGGCTTCTGCTGTTGCCCTCCTCCATCAGCACAGAGACTCTCACATGAAAAGTCTGAGACAAGCTACTGCCAAATGCTGAGAGAATACTAAGAGATGCTGAGAGAATCCTGAGAGAGAGAAAGTGATGTGTGGATCCAGTACTAAGAAGTGTGCCTACCAAAGACGGAGTTAAAACAACATGCCTGTACTAGGATAAGTGTTACATATGGCCATATTCTCTAATGGTACTTTCCTGCTCCAGTGACTCCAAAATGCAGAAGGTTTCAAACATCTTGAAGTCTAGGCTATGAACCTGCAACCCTGGCAAGGAAAGACCTAGGTAAACCCCCCTCTTAACCTGGGCTGCTGCTTTCTACTGAAGTCAGAAGGAAACAATGGCAAGGCAATTCTTAGCCTTCAGCACTGCCAACTCATAGCCAGTTGACTCAAAAGACTGCACTTAGACAAGACCATGCATGTTCCAGCTGAGCAAATGGGAGATAGGTAGCAGCTACAGTCTGGGGCTCATTCCCAGGACAGGAGTTCCAACAGTCCATCTCTCTTTTGGTTCCCTAGTCATCTACCAGAGTAAAAAATGAGCTCTCACCTGTACAGGATCATCTGAATACATACAGGGAGTGAAAGGTTGTTTCAGTAACAGATTTTCCTTTACAAAGGTATGATTGAGATTTGTCCTGCATTTTCTGGTATCTGATGGTACACCTGCCAAGGACATGGAGCTGTTAAGTGACACTGCCCCACAATCCTTCTGGCAGAAAGGCAGTTCAGGTGCTTCTCTCTCAGGTACCTACACGTAGCCTAGATGAATCCCTGGCACGTCTGTCAGTGATTCACACTGCACTCGTCTTCCAGGAAGAAAATACATCGCTACAGCTGTTCTTGCCTCACTGCCCGTCAGCCAAATTAACACTTGGATGACTTGTTTCTGGGCAATGGTTTTCACAGTGGGAGTCAAACTGGTATATGAACTGTGTATCAGCAGCAGATAATGGATATAAGGCTCAAAGGTTAGTCTTTCTTTTCTTAATATGGTGTTGTGATGTCTAGGAGCATGCCGTAACATCAAACTAAATGGAAGAGGGAATGAATCTTACTTTATACCTACAAAGGAGGATTTTCAATGTTAGATCTTAAACACTAATTTCTTTTTAACAGTTTTGGGAAAAGATATTTCCAAAATAGCATGAAAACAACTGAAGAAAAAATATATGGTACTTTTCTGAAAAGAGAATGCTTCTGGCAGTGCTAGACATAGCTATTTTGAAGAAAAGTTAACTAGAGCCCACTAATTTTCCTATATCAAACCAAGAAAGGAAAACTCATCAGGAAATGAAATTTCCGTACAGACAATGAAAAAAAAATTCTGATAAATTATATGCCTACTACATTGACATTCCTTGAGTTAATAATCTGATGTAAACTGCATCTTTGAAAAACGTAAACAGCCAGTTTTGACATCTTCAGACACTTGCCCCATTCAAGCCTGCAGTACGTGCCTTATCATCAATGAAACACTGAGCAATTCCATCACTACATAAACCAATGTGTTAACACCATCAAAATGCTTAAATGATACAGTGCCACATTTTAATGAATGGCTTAAAAAAGTTCCCAGAGTTAGTATTCATTACTTCTTTTACAGACTATAGATTGAGAAGGGGTTATTATGGGTGAAAACGCTACAATCTTCTGTTTACGTGCGGCACTCTGAACATAAACGGGGGTTTTCACAAATATATATTCTTTTGAAAACAAAAGAATTTACATCCTCATTCATATAACTTCATTCAGGACACCATGTACATATACATCTGCTAGAAACGCAGACCTTAACTCTGATCTTTTTGTTTACTGGCTAAAGATGGTAAACTTGACTGACAGGCAAAATGAATGGTACAATTATACAAGCAACTACAGTTCACTCCAGTGTACACAGACAAAACCTTAACTGACACTCAAATAAACTATGATTATTAGCCACTCTGGAAATGGAAGTAGCCAAATGGGTAGAGAGGTGGGATGCAAGTAGCAGATGTTGGTGTGCCTTACTATACAGGTAGCTCTGGAAGGGACTAGGAGACTGTACCTATTAGCAATATGCGAGATGTATGTAAGGATCAACAAGCAACGGTTTATGTTGTAGTTGGGGTAATGTGAGGAAGAAAGCAGCTGTCAATGGGTATGGCACCATTATCACAACTTCACAAGACAATGCAGCAGGGTAGCAAAGAAAGTAAAATAAGAAGATACAAGAAGCTTTCACCTCAACCGAATCCTGGATGTCACAGAACCATCTCGCCCTTAACCCTAATAAAACCAAACTCTTAATATTTATCCCAAGTAAATGTAGCCCAGTCAATTGCTCTGAACTCTGTCCATTCCCAAAATAACACTATCATTGAAGTCACTCCCAATACAAAACTGCTAGGTGTCATCATTGATGACAACCTTACCTTTGACCTTCATAGCCACAATAATATCAGGAAAAGCCATCAAAAACTAGGAGCCCTTTATAGGCACAACTACTTCCTTAATTCCCCTGCAAAAAAGGCTCTTGTCTCAGCATTTCTGCTTCGACCTCTCTTATATGGTGCCCCCATCCTCACCAACATCCAGTCCTCTCTAAAAACCAAACAACTCATGTTACAATAAAATTGCCAAATTTGCTATAAATGCCAAATTCTCCACCCGCCACTGCACCACACTGCAGCAACTAGACTGGCTTGAACTCCCTCATCATTTAATATACCTACAATTTACTATTGCCCATAAACTTATTTACCTCCCAGCAGCCTCCCCATCTCTCACTAGTATACTGATCTACCATCCGAATTGTCACCTCAGGTTGTTGTTGTGTCTTTTAGCTTCTGCCGGTTAGGGGTCACCACAGCAGAACTCTGGCCCGCTAATGATTGGCAGTAGATTTTTACGTGCCGAGTTGCCGGCCCTGACGTACAACCTTCAACAAAGGTACGCCCATTCACGCATGTCTCCACACAGAAGACGCTCTATTTGAGAATCGAACAGGACAACGTCTTACTGTGAGGCGACAATGCTACCGCAGCACCCCAGGTCAGAGAACAAAATGCTGCTAAATATTGACAAACTTAAGCTCTCTGCTGGCCAAATGCTTTACTCCGTTACTGTTTCTTAACTATGGAATGGCATCCCCCTCCACTCAGAGCCATGTCTAATGCCTCTACATTTATAAAATCCCTTAAACTTCACCTCTCCTCACAGTGGTTATGCACTTGCACCTCTAAGAACCACATAACTTGACCCTCACACTATCTCTCACCTCTTCTCTCTATAACCAATCTAATCTACCTTTCTCTCAACCACCCCAACTCATTTTTCCTCTCACTTTGAGCCTGCAGTACACCTACATTATCAAAATGTTTTCCTTCTGCTCTGATATTTATCTTACTCAATATTTAATTTACCTTTATCGTAGTTTCAATCCATGACTATATGCTATTTCCTTACTGTTTGTCTCCAATCCAGCTTCTGTTACTAATCTATTGCAAATAATCATAATGTTAGTCTCCAATTTTACTTCTGTCAATAATTTAATGTATGCAATCATAATGTTGTTGAATTTTGCTACTGTTGTATTACATATCCTTCATCATTGTAACATTTCTTGTCTGTATATGTTAAATGTGGAGCTTTTCTCTCTGGCCCTCCACTGAAAACGGGTTCTTCTGGCCCAGTGGACTACCCTGGTAATCCAATGCAATAAATAAATAAATAATAATAAATAAATAGATAAACAAGAAAACCCTGACTGCAGTCTGAATAATGACAAAACAATAGAGAAATGGATGTCCACCAAGTAATGGGAAGAAAAAAATTAACAAAGGTAACTGTCAAAAAACATATCACTAAAACAAAAAAACTAAGTTATGCATTTACCATAACGTTCCATCTGAGTAGTTGTTCTTCATTTGTCTTCAACCTCTGGGTTCCCGGATCCGTATCAGATCTGACTCGGCTGCATATCCAGCATCTGATCCAAGCTCAAAGCTCCTCCCCTTACCCATAATACTCCTGTCTCCTTCCTCCCTTCAGATCGAGTTTGCTGCCCAATCAAGTACCATAACCCGACCCAACAGAGACTTGTCTGTACCATATACAGAGCTGACTATATATTTTTTGGTTATAAAGTTTAATTGTTGCTTAGATCTCTGTTGAAACTGTTGTCTCCCTGTTCTGAGTGACTGATCTGCAAACATACAGAGCTGAGTATATTTTTAGGTTTTAGAGTTTGCACTGATAGTTGTTGCTTAGATCTCTGTTGAAACTGTTTTGTCGCACCTACCCTCCCTATTTTTGGTTTGTAGTTTAAATTTGGTGGCTTTTGCAGTTGCCCGCCCCACTGTAGATTTGATATGGGACACTCCCCCAGTCCCATCTCTCTACCACATTCTACCTAATAAACTTTTTCTGCACTTGCTTTTAGTCCTTTTTAATTTAATTGCATTTTTTAAACTGTGTTTGGTCTAATATTGCTACATACTCGTGTGCTAGATTGCACTGCATGTGAATTGTTTTTACTACTCTTTTTGCTACTTTTCTGTATAAAAAAAACTGTAAGCCTGTTTCCTAACCTTTCCTGTAACTGGTGTTCCAGACACAGATTTGCTGCATCTAGGACTGTATGCAAGCTTCTGAGCCCCCCCAAGCCTTTCTGTGTTGGAGGGAAGCCTTCTAGCTTATCAGTGGGAGTGGTAAGCACTAGGTAACTTGTCTACCACATAAGGAGTGGTTCTGGCCCAGAAATTGTAGTTATTGGCCGTTTGGGCAATCTCTTCCAACTCTCTCAACTTTCTGATTTGAAAGCCTGCAATTGCACTTGTTTCTGTCCTGTAACTTGTCTAGTGCAGATACAGATTCTTAGTTTTAGCACTTAAATTTGCTTATTCATGCTCAGCACTTGTTCATAACATGTAAGCACTAAATAAACTACTAAATTACTATAGCACTCAATCTTCCTCATTACCTACAGGAAAACAGATTTTGTACTTACTTTTCTCACTTGCTTAGAGAAAAACAGCTCTTGTACTCACTTTCCTCACTTATCTAGTGGAAAATATTTTTTTATTCAGGCATGTCCAAGGGTCAGCTCCTTGTGTTTTCTCCTGTCTATCTGATGAATATGGGCATCTTGAGGAAATGCAGAAATTGCTTCGTACACAGACAACCCTCTCCTCCTACCACCCAACATTACAACCTGTGAGAGATGCACTTATCTAGCCAAACTGGAGGTAAAGCTCTCTCTAACCAAGACTGAACTTGACAGTCATGAGGAGAAGGTAAACATTTGCACCACACCACACACATCACAGCCTCACTAAATCTACACCACCAAAATCCACACATAGTAACACAAAAACATTCGCGGAGGATCTCAATAATAATCTGTCTAAGCAACAGAGACCTTCAAAGCAGAAACGCAAGCAACCTCCATCCCCGAACACAACCCAAATGACACATAGCCCACAGACTCAGTGTGTCACTCAACCACAGCCAATATGGCACAACAACGTACCCAACACACTAGTCATAGGTGACTCTATAGTCAGGCACACTGATGTCCCACTCATCAGGCTAAACAAGGAGAAGGTTACTGTCAGCTGCCTGTCGGGTGCCAGGATCCGCCACATAACCCACGCACTCAGATCACTCCACAAGTACAAATATGACTCTGTCATTGTCCATGTTGGTGTGAATGACCTGAGACGTACCTCCCTGGACTACATGAAAAGAGACATGGAAAAGCTCTCCAATCTTGTAGCCCAGGCAGGTATGACCCTAGCCCTGAGTAACATTCTGCCATCGCCCCAAATGATACCGCAGTACAAGGACAAAATGATTGACCAACAATTGGCTAAGCTTCTGGTGTCATTCTAGGGAGATCCAGTATCTGTCTGCTTGGGATGACATGGTCGACAGACCACGATGCTTTGCCACAGATGGCCTGCACCTGTCACCCCTGGCATTCCGGATACTGGCTAAGGCTCTTGTTGCCCCTATAGTGCCTTTTTTAGGCAAGGTTCAAATAAATTCACCACCGTAACATGAACAGGCAAGCAAAAACTGAGGGTAATGCAACTCGATGCTAGAAGTCTAAATCTCAAAATGCACTCACTCGAGGCACTCCTTAAAATGGAGAACATAGATATCTGTGCAGTGACTGAGACCTGGTTCAAGGCTCCAGAGAGCACCACTGCACTAATAGGCTATAACTCATACCGCACTTTTCGGCCATGTAACCTGGACAGAAACACCAAAGGCGGAGGCGTGTCCATATTCATTAAGGATATCCACAACTCCAGGACAGTTGCTCAGCATAATACATCTGTGGTTATCCAAGTCCCACTAACTCTGGGCAAAACTGCAATCCAAATTGTAGCTTGCTACAGTTCCCCCACCATGTCCCAGGATTCCCACTCCTCTTTTCTTGATGTACTGGAAAATATTAGGGTTCAACCAAACACCCTAATAATGGGCGACTTCAACTACCCCACCATTAACTGGGAAAACTTCTCGTGTACCAACTCCTTAGCTCAACACTTTCTGGAATTCATAAACTCCAGCGCCCTAGATCAACTTATCCACACCCCCACCAGGGGCAACAATATCCTAGACCTAGTCATTACCAACATGAGTGACCGGTGTTCCACACCTGAAGTCAACTCCTCGTTGGTCCGATCCGACCATAAGCTAATCACCTTTGATATCCACATCCCACCCCCACCCCTCATTAAGGAAACCACGGTAAAAAATTTCTCCAAAGCCAACTTCATGCTTCTTAACACAGAAGTGGTAAACTTCATGACACCCATGCAGAAGGACAATACAGTTACAACTGATGAATCAGACACAAATGCACTCTATAAGCACTTATACGAGTGCATAGATCGTGCTATCCCAAACAGAACCAAGATGCTATCCTCCAAAAAAAGGAAGCCAATCTGGTGGTCCCCTGCCATAAACAAACTGTACAACAGAAGGAAGAAACTGTTGCAAAAGAGAGTAAAATCCCATGAGTGGAGGAGCTCCCTTGTCAGCCACAGTAAGAAGCTGAGATCCCTTATAAGATCCACCAAAGCTAGCTACGAAAACAAAATTGCCACTAATTCTAAGGATAACCACAAAACATTCTATAGCTATGTCAAGAATCTCGATGGCAACACCCAGATCTGCTTCATAGTACTGCCTGTTGTCTGCCAGTCAGGTAGGACTGGAACCACTGGATTGCATGCTTATTGAGGGTGAGAGATTTTAGAGAAATAATGAGAAGTTCATGGTTGACCATGCCAAAGGCTTTTGATAGGTCAAGAAAGAGGGCGGAGGATAGCCTATTGTCATTCCTGTTTTGGTTTATGGCATTAATAAAGGAAAGGAGGGCTGAGGTGCTGCTGTGGTATGGCCTGAAACTATGCTGGGAGTTGGATAGTAAATTATTGTATTATTGCATTAGTTGTTTGTTTACACATTTCTCCATTATTTTGGCTAGTGGGGAAAGAATGGCAATGGGTCTATAGTTGGATATGTCTGTAGAACTACCACCTTTATGAAGTGGGATGACATGGGATATTTTCCAGAAGGAGGGGATAGCGCTTTCGGATAAGGTTCTGTTGATTAGGATAGATATGGGATATGCAATGGCAGCTATTTGTAGGTACTCTGCAGGGAGGAGGTCAGCAGCGAGGGTGGTAGGTTTTAGTTTTTTTAGTAAGTGTTTTGATAAAACTAGTGGATATCGGTTGGAAGCTAAATTGGGGGTGATTAGTGGATAGATTAGGGGTGTGGTTTAAGTTTGTGGGGGTTAGTTGATTTGCTAGGGATTGGATTGTTTCAGTGAAAAAGGTATTATAAGCGCCAGCTATGGTCTCTGGGGAACTATGGGTGTGGTTAGCAGGGGTTGGGGTGATAGAATGACCTGTGAAGAAGCTGATTTAAGCCTGCCCAGAACTTTTGAGGGTTGTTTTGGTGTTTTTGCAGGAGATTTTGGTAGAAGCTTTTTTTATCTAGTAAAATAGATTTTTTTGTATCATTCTTGAGTTGATGATATTTTAGATGGTCAAGTGGGGCTTTAGTTGTTCTCCAGCTGGCCCAGGCTCTGTTTCTAGTTTTGATTTTAGATTTGGTTATCTTTTATGAGCCATGGTGCTGTGTTTGATCTAGAGTTTATTCTACGTGCTGGAGCATGGGAATCAATGATACTTAGGAATTTAGTGTTAAAGTGAGCTATAGCCTCTTCTAATAGTAGATTGTTTTAGTTTTGACCAGTCAACTGCTTTTAGTTCATTTAGGCATATTGCAGTGTCAAAGTTTTTCCTGTTTCTAAGTGTTTTATATTTGGTCTGGTGTGGTTTTCCTGCCTTATGTTTTATGATATAAGTTAGTAAATGGTCGCTAAGGTCATCAGGGAGAGTTGCCAGCTGTGCACAGTTGGGGATGGTTATTAACATGGACCCAGTCTAGGATACTTTCCCTGTTGGTCGGTTTGTTTATCCTAGTGTGAGAGGTTATGGTCTGTTTAAACCCAGATAAGTCTAAAGGGGTGAGGGGGGGGTTCGGAGGAGCAGGGGTGCCAGTCGGTATTGAAGTCTCCAAGAACTATAGTTTCTTGAGGATAGGTAGTGGATAACCACTATAGATATCCTCTAGGGTATTTAAGTTGTTGCCTGGCGGAATGTAAGCACAGACTATGTTCAAGCATTTGTTCTGGTTAATCTGCAGTTTGGTTATGA